>NC_138769.1:525043185-525045685 GCF_965119305.1 Pelophylax lessonae | reverse complement strand
ATACAAGAAAAAAAAAACACAGATTGTATGTTACTATTTAAAAAAAAAATCATAATTTCCAGATCAAATAATTCAAACAAATACATTTTATGAAAATATATAGCTTTAATTTAAAGACATATAAACACTTTTGGTACTGTACAGACATAATGCAGAAAATCATCAAACTTTTAGCCTCTTTTTTTTTTTTTTTAGAAAACGGTCACATTTTTGCCAGCTATTTACAATGAAATATCAGGTGGACGAATAGTCATACAGTGCTTTCAGAAATGGTTTGAGGCCAGTTCAGTGTCAATACAGCCAAGTCAATAATAGTCATTACTGTAATTGATTATTAGTTAACATACGGTCTGTGGATTCTAAAATCAACCCCTAGTAAATAAATATTACACTACTCCATAAAATGTATTGCTATTTCTGCTGTCCTACACAAGAAAACAGTGTGGAAAATCTGCAACAATACTTAAGAAAAGTAATGTTTGAATTCCACTCAAGCACAGCCAAAAACCAAACACCGCATCTTAGCTAAACACAATGATTAAAGGAATAGGTCACTGTGCTATAGATCTGTTCTCCAGGTTAAACACTAGATCCTTATCTGCTGTAAAATAAACTATGATCAAACTGGCTCACCAATGTTTTTTTTTTTTTTTTTTTATACAAAAAAAAAGGCTAAAATGAAATATTGTTAATACAAAAGTGAAAATACATTGACAAGTGTTTTGGGTTATGATTGTCAAGTACGTGCTTTTACCAGTCATCACAGCTATCAAAAGGCAATATGTGAATTGCAATATATCACATATGCATCAAATACTGTTTATATCAATAGATTGTGATACAACATAGCCAGCAAAGCCATATAAATATATCTATATTATATTTTGCATCATCTAGCGCTTTGCTTTAAAATGAATTGCACTTTAAACAAATGTCTTTTTTTTTTTTTTAAAGAGTGAGGTACAATAATATACATTCAGTGTATCAAATCTGTCTGTTTCCAGGCTTTATTTTTATAAATATATAAGGGTTTTAGTTGCGCAAATGGTATATGACAATAAAGCATTAAAAATATATTCTGCATACCTTTTTGACTCCTTTTAGTGTTGGGCCCTCTGCTGGTTAACGAAAAACATTGACTGTTTAAAATGCTCTGTCTGATCTATACTGTATATATTGTGATCACAGGTGTTTGAGTTTACCAAAAACAGTTAATGACTTGGTTCGTAGCAGTGCATTACAGAAGTATAAAAAAATGTACAAGTTCTGTAAGAATTGTTGCTTTAATAAAAAAGCTGTAAAGAGTTATTTACATATTTATTACTATATGGTATAAATTAGTGGTCCTTCATGATAAACCATTGTCAACACATTGTGTTAATTTTAATTTTTCATCCTCCAACATCTGTCAGATTGTTGATCAGCAAGAAAAATAAAAAACAACTTTAAATATTAGAAATCTCAATTGGCTTTTTATCAAGCAAATGAAAGTCTAATTTGCCATTAAGGGGGATTTGCACTTCGAGATTTTCATTGATTCTGTGAGCTTTTTTGCCTCTCCTTAGGCAAATGTACATTGCCATTAGAGTGACCAATATGACGGAGGCAAAGCAGAAAATGGACAGGGTGACCAGTGTTGGGACACAAGAATCTGCCTCCATCTTTTTCTGAGTGGGCTCTATTGCTATCTGTGGCTCTTTTTCTTCTATGTTAATATCGGGATCTTTTTTAAGCAAACTTTCTATGTAGCTTTCATTGCTGACGGTGTCATTCACAAACAGATTAACCATCACTGTACAGAACAGTGGTTCTGGATAACCATGATCACTAACTTTCACTAACAACCTATATAAACCATAGTCATTCCTCATCAGGGCCTCTTCTAAAGTTATATTTCCTGTCTTGGGATCGATCTTAAATGACTCTGGCCTGGGACCCCTCCTCCCTATTATGCTGTAAGCAATAACTGCATTCATCCCTGTGTCTTTATCCACAGCATAAACCTCAGTGACAGGGGAACCAGGGAGAGTTGAAGGCAGGACCAGAAGATAGGACATGTTTGACT
Source organism: Pelophylax lessonae (assembly GCF_965119305.1). Taxonomy (NCBI): domain Eukaryota; kingdom Metazoa; phylum Chordata; class Amphibia; order Anura; family Ranidae; genus Pelophylax; species Pelophylax lessonae. Next base: position 525,043,620 of record NC_138769.1, on the reverse strand, counting down.
GAGGGAATAACACTACTGGTGGGTTGTCATTAACATCCAGAAGCAGTATGGTAATTTTAGCCGTAGAAGACAAGGTTGGGTCACCACCATCGGACGCTTCAACCCAGAGAGTATAAGAACTCTGTTGTTCTCTGTCCAGTGATACCTTTGCTCTCAAGAGTCCTTTGCCAGTGTCAATGACAAAAATGTCACTTCCATTCACTATAGAAAGAGCAACCCATCCATTCTGTCCAGAGTCGGCATCTGTGACGCTGATTACTCCAATTTCACCAAAGCCTGGAAAGTTCTCAGGAACAAAAAAGCTGAAATCTTTGTTGATGAAACGAGGGCTGTTGTCATTTTTGTCCAGCACGGTAATATGAACAGTGGCTACTGACTCCTTTGGAGGTGTGCCAGAGTCTCTGGCCTTTACAGTGAACCTGTATCTCTCCTTCT
>NC_138769.1:524980685-525038185 GCF_965119305.1 Pelophylax lessonae | reverse complement strand
GTCACCTCCCCCCCACACACGTTAGTAAGCACCAGGCATACATTAACCCCTCCCTCTCCAATAAAATTAACCCCTTCCCTGCCAGTGTCATTTTTACAGTAACAGTGCATATATATAGCACTGATTACTGCAGTAATGTCACTGGTACCCCCAAAAGTGTCAAAAATGTCAGTCAAGGGTCCGATCTGTCCGCCGCAATGTCGCAGTCCCGCAAAAAAAAATCGCAGATCGCCGCCATTACTCGTTAAAAAAAAAACACCAAAAATTACAGAAATCTTTCCCTTAGTTAGTAAACGCAATAACTTTTGCGCAAACCAATCAAAATATGCTTATTGTGATTTTTTTTACCAAACATAGGTAGCAGAAAACAAATTGGCCAAAAATTTTAAAAAAATTTGATTTTTACATATTTTTTGGGAGGAATTTCATATAAAAAATGTTAAAAATATTGTTATTTTTTCAAAATAAACGCTCTTTTTTTGTTTATAGCGCAAAAAGTAAAAATCGCACAGATGATCAAATACCACCAAAAGAAAGCTCTATTTGTGGTAAAAAAAGGACGTAAATTTAGTTTGTCGCACGACCGCGCAATTGTCAGTTAAAGTCAAACAGAGCCCAATCGCAAAAAGTGGCCTGGACGTAAGACAGCAAAATCCTCCGGTGGTAAAGTGGTTAAACAGAACAAAAATAGGGTTCTGTTCCGTTCCAAAAAAATGGAACAGAACTGAAAGGACGAAAATCGGATGTCAGCAGATAGTCATCCGCTGACATCCGCAATGCCATTGACATACATTATGTCCGTATATCATCCGCAAAAAAATAGGATGATATACGGACATGCGGAACGCCCGTGTGAAAGGGCCCTAACAGTGCATATTTTTAGCACCGATTACTGTAGTGATGTTACTGGCCCCCCCAAAGGTGTCAAAAATGTCAGTTAGGGGTCCGATCTGTCCACCTCAATGTCACAGTCCCGTTAAAAATCGCAGATCGCTGCCATTCCTAGTAAAAATAAAAAAATAAAACAATAAAAGGGACATAAATCTTTACTGTAGTTAGTAGACGCGATAATTTTGCGCAAACTGATCAAAATACGCTTATTGCGTTTTTTTTTTTTTTTTTACCAAAAATATGTAGCAGAAAACAAATTGGCCTAAAATGTTAAAAAATGTTGATGTTTAACCACTTGCCGACCGCCGCACGACTATCTACGTCGGCGGTCAGCCCCTCACAGGCAAAGTGACGTAGGGCTACGTCACTAGCTTGTGAGGGTCTAGGGAGCGAGCGCGCGCCGCCGGAGGTGCGCTCCCGCGTGGTCACGGACCCCCCCGCGCGTGTGACCGGCAGACCCGATGTCCGCCAGTCACTCTGCGATCGGCGGGGGAGAGGGAGAAAGTCAGGCGGCTTGTGTAAACAAGCTGCCTGTCATTCTCCCCTGTGTATGAAGGATGATCATACGGTTCTACTATGTAGAACCGTTGATCACTCTTCATACATCTGAAGCCACAGCCAATCACAGTAGAAAGCACGCCCCTAGGGACACACATAGCCCCTCCCTTTCAAAAAAAGTTAACCCCTTCACTGCCAGTGTATTTTTACAGTAACAGTGCATATGTATAGCACTGATTACTGTAGAAATGTCACATAACCCCAAAAGTGGCAAAAATGTCAGTCAAGGGTCCGATCTGTCGCAGTACCGCAAAAAAAATCGCAGATCGCCGCCACTACACGTTAAAAAAAAAAACAACAAAAATGACAAAAATCTTTCCCTTTGTTAGTAAACGCGATAACTTTTGCGCAAACCAATCAAAATACGCTTTTTGCGATTTTTTTTTACCAAACATAGGTAGCATAAAACAAATTGTGTAAAAAAATTGGTAACCCAAAAGAAACTGCACAAACGGTGATATCTGACAATAGTATTAACACAATTAACCAAATATGTGCATAAATTTAAAATTAAAATAAAAATAAATTGGTGCAAGAAATGTTTTCAGGGAATTGCTTCCACAGTGCAAGCTGCAATAAAAACGTGTAAAAACGCTTGAATGTGAAAAGGGAAAATTATATTGTGCTCAGCACTAAAAGACACAAGAAGGTGCTTGTGTGCATATATTCATAACTCAATAAATAAATAAATAAAATGCATGACACTAGTCCAAGTAAAAATTGATAAATGTCCTTAAATTAGGTGAGTGATATTCAGTGAAAGTCCTTAAAGTGCTCAGTGCAAACGGATCTCTCAGCAGAACTGAATGTACTTCAACTTGATGTGAGGGACCTCCACCATTAAAAACTCCACCCAGTGCTCAGATTAGGTACTCCTTACCAGAAGTAGTTGACCCCTTAATTATAGGGGGTCTCATTCAGCATTGATCTCCACACATGCTTCCAAGCTATCCTTTATGATATCCTCATTGGATGGATCAGGCTCAGCTAGCATAGGGAACTCCGGGATCTGAGGTCCTCCCTTGGCCCGACTCTCCGGCTGCTTCCCCGGCTGCTTAAAACAAATTGGCCGAAAATGTTAAAAAATTTTGATTTTTACATTTTTTGGGTAGGGAATTTCATATAAAAAAATGTGAAAAATATTGCTATTTTTGCAAAATTTATGCTCTTTTTTTGTTTATAGCACGTGATCAAAAAATCGCACAGGTGATCAAATACCACCAAAAGAAAGCTCTGTTTGTGGGAAAAAAAGGACGCCAAATTCGTTTAGATACAGTGTCGCACGACCGCGCAATTGTCCGTTAAAGTCACGCAGTGCCGAATCGCAAATACCCCCTGGTCAGGAAGGGGGGTAAAATCTTCCGGGGCTTAAGTGGTTAAATTATTTGGGGAATGTTATATAGCAGAAAGTGAAAAATATTGTTTTTTTTTTTTTCAAAACTGTCGGCCTTTTTTGTTTATAGCACAGAAAATAAAAAAAATCGCACAGGTGATCAAATACCACCAAAAGAAAGCTCTATTTGTGGGAAAAAAACAACATCAATTTTATTTGGGTACAGTGCCGCACGACGCAATTGTCCAGTAAAGTAACGCAGTGCCTAATTGCAAACAATTGCCTGGTCATTAAGGAGGCAAATCTGTCCGGTCCAGAAGTGATTAAAACAGGCATATCTAAGTGTGCAGGCATCCGGGGTAAAGCTGTCCACACAGACCATCCTGCTCACCACCATCGACATCATCCCTTCCACACTGCGCTCCACCTCTAGCTTTTTAGATTGCTCTACTGCAGGGTAGTCTTCCCGGTCATGACTGCAGACTAACGGCGGTGAGAGCCGGTGGTGAGGAGGATGGTCTATGTGGACAGCTTTACTCCAGTTGCCTGCATGCTTAGATGTGCCTCTTTTAGTCATCAGCCATGTGAGTTGCTAAATGTTAAACCTTCATTAAATGCTCCTGTTCTCTGCTCTTGTTCCCCCTCTTCCTTGCATCTCTGCATTCCTTGCTACCCCCTCCCGTATATGGTAGATAATAGTAGATTGTCAGTTGTTGGTTCATTAGTTATTTTTGTCTTTGGGGTTGGTTTTTTTTGGTGGTATTACCTATGTTCACTAGTTACTGTGTATGCTTGTTTGTATGTTTCACTATAATAAATCTCACTTTAAGGCTATCTAATTTGTTTGGTCTCAGTTTCCATGTGTAGCTATGTGTCTGGTCTCTCTAGCTGCTGCTGAACCCTGACACTTCTATATGGTCTTGGCCACCGTGCTGCAGCTCAGTTTCAGGGTCTTGGCAATCTTCTTATAGCCTAGGCCATCTTTATGTAGAGCAACATTTCTTTTTTTCAGATCCTCAGAGAGTTCTTTGCCATGAGGTGCCATATTAAACTTCCAGTGACCAGTATGAGAGAGTGATAACACCAGATTTAACACACCTGTTCCCCATTCACCTAAGACCTTGTAACACTAACAAGCCACATGACACCGGGGAGAGAAAACGGCTAATTTGGCCCAATTTGGACATTGTCACTTAGGGGTGTACTCACTTTTGTTGCCAGCGGTTTAGACATTAATGGCTGTGTGTCGAGTTATTTTGAGGGGACCACAAATTTACACTGTTATTCAAGCTGTACACTCACTACTTTTCATTTCAGCAAAGTGTCATTTCTTCAGTGTTGTCACATGAAAAGATAAATATTGCAGGTTACCAATCCTTAGATGTGGTGGCTTCATTTGTTTTCTTTCTGTTTTCTGCACCTGGTGATGTGGCCAGTAACACACACCCTGTATTAGAGTGCCCCCACTCTGGATGAAGGAGCAACAGAGACACCTTGGACAGCAGCATTGTCAGTCAGGGGAGGGGGGGGGAGTGTTTGGTGCACTAGCAAATTTAAATACATTAAGGACCCTTTCACACTTGTGCGACTTGGGACTGCAAAGTCGCATGACAAGTCGTACTCCATGATTTCCAATGAGTACCGTTCATATCTGTGCGACTTCAAAGTAGTTCCTGCACTACTTTGGTCAGACTTTGATGCGTTTTGAGGTCTATAGACCTCAAGATTACACAGGCATTGCTTCAATCAAAATCGCGGTAAAACAAATTGCGGCAAAATTGCACAACCAGGTCGCATAAGTGGGAAAGGGGGCTAATTATTTGAAGCTAAAGCCCCTTTCACACTTGAAGTCGCACAATTTTTTGCCACGGTTTTGACTGGGCTTGAAGCAATGTCTGTGTAATCTTGAGGTCTATGAAGCTCAACACGCATTAAAGTCGGACCAAAGTAGTGCAGGGACTACTTTGAAGTCACTTCGACTTAAAGTTGCCCAGATTTGAAGGGTACTTATTGTAAATAATGGAGTAATACTTGTCTTGCGGCTTTGCAGTCCCAAGTCGCAGGAAAAGTCTCACACGTGTGAAAGGGGCCTAAACCAGCTAACACTTTATAAGTGGTTAAAATATTACAAACAGGTAAAGAGGAAGTAAACTCTGCTTTTCATTTGTTTTCTCTTACCTGCAAAGTAAAGGCATAATGTGCTAGTATGCATCGCATACTAGCACATTATGTGACACTTACCTGCAAACGAAGCCCTCGTCATCCCTGCTGGAGGCCGCATCCATCTTCCCCTGTCTTCCTTCCGGGTCCGTGGATTCTGGCTGTGTGACTGGCCAGAGCCGCGTGGCATCACTCCCGAGCAAGCGCAGCACAGGGCTCTGAAGAAATGGCACGGATGAACGTTCCTTCAGAGCGCATGCGCTGATGACATCACCGGAGCAGTATACAGTAAATTTCTCATAAAAAGTTTAGGAGATATTTACAGTACCTATAGGTAAGCCATATTATAAGCTTACCTATCGGTACAAACATTAGAGGGAAGTTTACTTCCTCTTTAAGTGCTATCAGTGCAAAGACTCCAAATCAATACACTCTAAACACTATCTAATAAAATAGATGTGTATACAAAGTAAGCATATAATAAATCAGTGAGTAGATCAAATCTTAATACATCTACAATGAGCTATAGAAATGTGCAATGAATCATGTAAATCATTAAAATAAATAATAGCATAATCAATCCATTTGTCACAGTGATAATAAATATATTCATTCCAAAGTCAATATAAATTGCAACTGCGGTAGAAGAAAATCTATATAAATACATTTTTAAAAAGTCCATAAGAGTCCCATACACCATTAAATTTTCATGCAATCTCCTATTGCAATTAAGTCAATCTTCGGACAGTGCAAGGAAGCTCCAGTTTCCACACCATGCACACCAGAGTGTCCTTCACCCTACCTTACGGTATCTGCCCACCTTAATTGTTGGACCCCCACTGATGAAAGGAGGCCAACTGCACTTTATTTACATGTGTACAAATGTAACGTAATCTCCAGTCTTCCAAAGACCATCTCCCAATGGCAGAATATTATTTGGGAAGCAGAAAGACACTGATAGTGCAGATCCTTCTCACAATTTTCATTGAAAATGGTAAAAACAGCAGATAAAACAAGGCATCTCACATACATTTTCCAATCTATGGCATCCAGACTCCGCTGACGGTGATGACCTCGCGGCTAGCCTCACCGCCAAGGCTTTCTCCAAGGCTACAGCGGGTGACGGGAATCACACTGTCTGCTCGATCACCATGGCAGCCAACCCACACTGAACATAAGCAGTTACAGCAAAATGTTTTTTTCCTTTTGGGATAAAGGTTTTCCATAAATAAATACAAGTTAACTATTGTAAGCACCGCTGTCAATAGTAAATGGTTTGTCCCAACCATCTAACTGCTAGGTCTCCATAGACGTATTGAAATTCAGTTTCTGCTGAACCGACCACATTTTGATCCATCTATAGGCATGCTGGTGGTAATAAAATCAATCAACCAATCGACTTCTGTACAACTTAACCTGTCAGGTTTTTTTCTGTGCAATCACTGGCAGCTGCAATAGCCACCAGCACTGATCATTGTATTCTGACAACAGTCAGTGTTATGCCTCGTACACACGCACCGATTGTTGGCCGTAAATTTTCGGCCAACGTCCGATCGGCCGATTGTCGGCTTGTTAGTATGATGCTTCCGACAACCGACTGCGACTTTTCGGCCGAACAAAATCTGGTGTGCATGCTATAAATTTTTTGTTGGCCGTCAACAGAACGGCCGATTGTTCGTCAGTCAGTACAGATTTCGGGAGACAAAAATCTACTAATCGGAACACGCATGATCGGAACCAAATAACGACCCGGAAGAATATTCTGAAGAAAACTAGCCATTTTATCAAGAAAGAACTTTCGTCTCGCGGCAGTCCAAAAAATTTTTGAAATGCGGAGCACATGCTCATCTTGGTAAATGTGAGAAGAAGGAAGATGCTGCTCATAATTCTATACTTTACAATTAAAAAGCCATGTGTTCTGTTATGATGATGATAATGATATGGCTATTCTATATGGTGGATCAAATTTAAAAATTAAATAGTTTGAACTCTTCACCATTCTCTATCGATCTAACTATTGATATGTCCCTTTATTCATTTTAGAATTAATGTATAAAACATATATTGCTGCTTACTCCCAATATTCTACATTTTAAAAAATAAAGATAGGCAAGTAGTTTTTTTAATATCATATTTATTTTAGAAAATAAGAAAATCCAACATAAATATATAAATACTCTCCGTATTTTAAATATTAAAATAAAAAAGGAAATTTCCGCCTCATATAAATTATAAATAAATAAAAAGGGGTAACACAAATAACAGGGTCAAAATTAGGGGCAATTATAATTGCGTATAACGAAAATCATGGGGCCATGAGGGGATGTTGGGATCAAGGAGGGCCATATTGCCACTGACTGCCATGTGGCCGTTGTGGCTGTTGTGGAGGTGGTGGCTGGGGTTGCTGCGGTGGAGGTGGAGGGCATGGGTGGTAGTTGCAGAGGTGTGTGCGCTCCTCTAGTTTGCCCTTTTCTGCTCTCTGCAGAACCTGCATAATGAGTATCTCTGCCAGTTGGCAGTTGTGGCTGTTGTGGAGGTGGTGGCTGGGGTTGCTGCGGTGGAGGTGGAGGGCATGGGTGGTAGTTGCAGAGGTGTGTGCGCTCCTCTAGTTTGCCCTTTTCTGCTCTCTGCAGAACCTGCACAATGAGTATCTCTGCCAGTTGGCGCTGCTCAAGTGTAACTTTTCTTAGCTTATAGCCCGTCATATTGCCAAACAATTCTTGGTCGTCCGGCTTCCTATTTAGGGCTATGGAGGCCTGGCTGAGGAACTCGGTAGTGATTTCGTCCATATGTTTCACCTTCTGGCGCCATTTTGCCGGAGGTGGGGCGGATCCAGATGGGTCCACAGCCTCCTGGCTGACACCTGCCTCCTCCTCAATGACACTTTCTTGTTGATGAAATGAACAATTTATTAGAATGTTATAGTGTATATAAAAAGTCATGTTTGTTGTATTTTTTTAAACAAATAGCAGACTTTTCATACAGTGGCGTACCTAGGGTCTCCAGCGAGGAGCTGTATCGGCGCCCCCCCCATGAAAAATTTAAAAATGTAACAAAACAAAAAATATAAAAGGGAATTGAAAGTTTCTGATGTGTCCCTTGTTTGCCCAGTGTAGAGGTAGAGCTCTCTAGTGGGCAATCATTGTGATAGAGAGAGGGAGAGAAAGAGGGGGTGTGAGAGAGAGAGGAGGGGGGTTGCAGAGAGAGAGAGGGGGGTGACAGAGAGAGAGGGGCCTGAACTTGCAGAGGGCTTGATGTAGAGCATTGAGGGTGAAGTGGTGCAGGGAAACAGGAATAAGGGAGCCACCTGCCTTGCAGACCCGGAGTGAGAGACCAGAGACATGGAAGCAAGGATGGATGTATCATTTGCAGGAGCTGTTCGTTTGTTAGAGGGAAAAAAAACGGTAGAGCCGGAGAAATGAATGCTGAGGCTACAGCAGTGTGTGTAAGACCGGAGGTGTTCTGGGGATGCTCTCAATGTTTTAGACCTGGATGGAGCCGCATGCTGCCTGGGGGTTCCAGGGAGCGCAGGCTGAGCGGAGGTCTAAAAAATCACTAACACTGCCAATGTTTTTTGCGCCCCCCCCTTGGCCTGCGCCCCTGGCGGTCGCCAGTCTCGCCAACCCCTTGCTACGCTCCTGTTTACATAAAGGGTCAATTATGGTCTTGCTAATTATTTTGTTCCATCATTATATTTATTGCAAACAATATATTGTGAAATGCCATACCTGTGTCAAATTGGCCTCCAGGATATCTTCCTCCTGGCTGGCATCAAATGAGGCCTCTGCTGACGTGGAAGGGAGCGTGGACAGGGATGGCCTGGATTCCTCCTGGTCCGTCAGGAACCTGAGGCTTTCGAAATACCACAGACGTGGTACATAGACCTCTGCAGCAGCAGCTCCAGACTAGGGTTGAGCGGACACCTAGATGTCCGTGTTCGACGGGTTCGGCCGAACTTTAAAAAAAAGTCCGGGTCCGTGTCCCGGACTTTTACCGAACTTTTCCCGGACACCGAACCCCATTGAAGTCAATGGGGACCCGAACTTTAAGGCACTAAAATGGCTCTAAAACACCAAAGGAAAGGGCTAGAGTGCTGCAAATGGCAGCAAAACGTAATTAAGAGCATGGCAAGTGCTCTGCAAACAAATGTGGATAGGGAAATAACTTAAAACAACAAAAAAAAACAGAAAAATAAAACAATGTTCTTCTTCATCTCTGAAGGACGAGGCCCATATGGAGTAGGAGGGAGGTTGAGGTGGTGGTGGATGTGGCGGTGACATAGGCGTGCGCACAGGGTGTGCTGGGTGTGCCTGGGCACACCCTAATCACCTAGGGCACATAGCATTGCCAGTGAGGAGATGGGAAAGATCTCCCTGGGACCTGCTCTGCTCTATTTCTCCTTGCCTACAGGTACATGGCCCCGATACATTACTCTCCCTGCTGGCAAACACATGCATGTGTATTTCAACTTTGGGGTGCACACCTTAATGCAATAGGCTGCGCACACCTATGGGCGGTGTAGGTGGAAGCGGCGGTGGAGGAGGACCAGGGCCGGATTAACAGCATCATGGGCTTGGTGCTGAGGATTTTGAAGGGCCTTAAGGGCCGTGCCTTGCCATGCACCCAGAGGAGGAAGGGTGCAGCCATGCATGCCTAATTCAACATGGGATGCTGTCTCTGAAGCCCATAAACACATCCATGCATCGCCAACTGTCCCTCCTTGTCCGGCCTTCACGCTGTGTGGGGAGGTTCTGAGGGTGCTGCCTGGGGAAGCGAGCATAGAAGCCAGACTTCTGTGTTTACAAGTGACAGAAGAGCGGTAACAGTGAATATGGCCAACCCGGGGCCTATATAAAAGGTAGGGGCCTGGAGCTGCAGCTCCAATAGCCCCTACATTAATCTGGCCCTGAGGAGGAGGATGAGGTAGCCAACACTGCTTCTTTTCAAAAATTTTAAATGAGGGTACACCCCAAAAGAGTGAGAAAGAGCAAAAATGGAACAATGGGTGGGTAAGGTCGGTATCCATTGCTATTCTGCATAAGGTACGGAAAAGTCCCGTGGGATCCATGCCTGGTTCATTTTAATGAACGTGAGCTTGTCCACATTGTCTCTGGACAGGCGGCTGCGCTTGTCTGTTATAACGCCCCCAGCCGTGCTAAATACCCGTTCAGATAATACACTGGCTGCAGGGCACGCCAGCACCTCCAAGGCGTAAAGGGCAAGCTCAGGCCATGTGCCCAATTTGGAGACCCAGAAGTTGAAGGGGGCAGACCCGTCATTCACTACATGTAGGCGTGTGCACACATACTGCTCCACCATGTTGGTAAAATGCTGCCTCCTGCTAAGACGTTCCATCTGAGCTGCTGGTGCTGCTGTTTGTTGTGGCGTGCTGACAAAGCTTTTCCACATTTCGGCCATGCTAACCCTGCCTTCTGAGGTGCTGGCGGTGCCCTGGTTGCGTTGGCGACCTCCTCCTCCTCCTCCTCTGCCTTGTGCTTCCACTGTGGCCCCGCTGTCAGATGGGAATGCCAGCAGCATGGCGTCTACCAGCGTGCGCTTGTACTCGCGCATCTTGCGATCGCGCTCCAGTGAGTGAATTAAGGACGGTACGTTGTCCTTGTAACGGGGATCCAGCAGCGTGGCCACCCAGTAATCAGCACAAGTTAGAATGTGGGCAACTCGGCGGTCGTTGTGGAGACACTGCAGCATGTAATCGCTCATGTGTGCCAGGCTGCCCAGAGGCAACGAAAGGCTGTCCTCTGTGGGAGGTGTATCGTCCGTGTCCTCTGTATCCCCCCAGCCACGCACCAGTGATGGCCATGAGCTGGCCTGGGTGCCACCCTGCTGTGAACATGGTTCCATCTCCTCCTCCAGCTCCTCCTCCTCCTCATCCTCCTCATCCTCCAGAACTGTGCCCCTGCTGGACAATTGCGTCCCTGGCGTTTGCGTGTGCAGGAACCCACCCTCGGAGCCCCTTGCGAATGACTGCCCTGAAAGCCTTGGAAATGTTACCTCTTCATCCTCCTCCTCCTCCTCATCCTGTGCCACATCCTCTTCCATCATCGCCCGAATTGTTTTTTCAAGGAGGCATAGAAGTGGGATAGTTAAGCTGAGAACGGCGTCATTGCCACTGGCCATGTTGGTGGAGTACTCAAAACAGCGCAACAAGGCACACAGGTCTCGCATGGAGGCCCAGTTATTGGTGGTGAAGTGGTGCTGTTCCGCAGAGCGACTCACGCGTGCGTGCTGCAGCTGAAACTCCACTATGGCCTGCTGCTGCTCGCACAGTCTTTCCAGCATGTGCAAGGTGGAGTTCCACCTTGTGGGCACGTCACATATGAGGCGGTGAGCGGGAAGGCCGAAGTTACGCTGCAGCGCTGCCAGGCGAGCAGCAGCAGGGTGAGAACGCCGAAAGTGCGCACAAACGGCCCGCACTTTCTGCAGCAGCTCTGACATATCAGGGTAGTTTTTAAGGAACCTCTGCACCACCAAATTCAGCACATGCGCCAGGCAAGGGATGTGCGTCAAACCGGCTAGGCCCAGAGCTGCTATGAGATTTCGCCCGTTATCGCACACCACCAGGCCGGGCTTGAGGCTCGCTGGCAGCAACCACTCATTTGTCTGCTGTTCCATGCTCCTCCACAACTCCTGCGCGGTGTGTGGTTTGTCCCCCAAACAGGCAAGTTGTAAAACTGCCTGCTGTCGTTTACCCCTGGCCGTGCTGAAGTTGGTGGTGAAGGTGTTACGCTGTCCGGATGAGGAGGCGGTAGAGGATGAGGAAGCGGAGTAGGAGGAGTTAGGAACAGGAGGCAAACTGAAGCGCCCTGCAATCCTCGGTGGTGGAAGGACATGCGCCAAATTGCTATCCGCCTCAGGCCCATCCGCCACTGCATTTACCCAGTGTGCCGTTAGGGAGATATAACGCCCCTGACCGTGCTTACTGGTCCACGTATCCGTAGTTAGGTGGACCTTGGCACAGATGGCGTTGCGCAGTGCACACCTGATATTTTCCCCCACTTGGTTGTGCAGGGAAGGGATGGCTTGCCTGGAAAAGTAGTGGCGGCTGGGCACGACGTACTGTGGGACAGCCACCGACATAAGGTTTTTAAAACTGTGCGTCTCCACCAGACGGAATGACAGCATTTCAAAGGCCAATAATTTTGAAATGCTGGCATTCAGGGCCAGGGATCGCGGGTGGGTAGGGGGGTACTTCCTCTTCCTCTCAAGTGTTTGGGAGATGGAAAGCTGAACGCTTCCACGGGACATTGTGGAGATGGTTGTTGGTGACCCAGGTGGTGGTGTTGCTGACAGATCGTCTGTTTGCGGGGTGGCAGGTGCCGGTATCACTACAGATGTGGCTGGAGCGGCCGAGACTGCAGCAGAAGAGGAAGCAGGATGAGCCAGAGACGTTTCTTGGTTTTGAAGGTGTGTACTCCACTGCAGCTCGTGCTTTGCACTTAGATGCCTGATCATGCAGGTTGTGCTCAGGTTGAGAAGGTTTATGCCTCGCTTCAAGCTCTGATTGCACAGGGTGCAAACCACTCGTGTCCTGTCATCAGCACATTTTCTAAAGAACTTCCACGCTAGAGAACTCCTTTGAGCTGACTTTGGTGCGCTCGTTCCCTTGCTGCGTTGGGCAGTAGCGGGCGTAGTGTCTAGGGCACGGCCGCTCCGCTTCTGCACCCTGCTCCCTCTTCTGCTGTGCTGGTGGCTCTGTGCGACCACCGCCTCTTCCTCCAAACTACTCAGGTCACCTGCATGACGTTCATTCCATGTGGGGTCGAGGACCTCATCGTCCTCCACATCATCTTCCACCCAGTCTTCACCCCTGCCCTCCTTGTCGGTCTCCACAATGCTGAACGCCGCAGCAGTTGGCACCTGCGTTTCGTCATCATCGGAGACGTGCTGCGATGATCCTTGCATGTACTCATCTTGAGAAATAAGTGGTTGGGCATCGCTGCACTCAATCTCTTCCACTTCTGGGGCAGGGCTAGGTGGATGGCCCTGGGAAACCCTGCTGACAGAGTCCTCAAAAAGAATAAGAGACTGCTGTATGGCTTGGGGCTCAGACTGCTGGCCTGATTTGCAAGGGGGTGAGGTGAAAGACGGTTGGACATTGGCTGCAGGTGCCAACTCTGACCTTTCTGCAGTAGACTGGGTGGGAGACAATGTGAAGGAACTGGAGGCACTGTCAGCAGCAAACCAATCTACTATCGCCTCAACTTGTTCTGGCCTCATCACTTCTAGGGGCGTTTGATGCCCTACCAAATACTGATGCAGGTTCTGTCGCCTACTCACACTTGAGGAAGGTGTTTCACTTGTGCGTGTAGCTGGCACAGATCGACCACGTCCTCTCCTTGCAACAGGAGCTCTACCAGCAGCACCACGACCCAGGCCACGGCCCTTATTTGACGGTCTCCTCATATTTCTGTAATTTAAGATCTTGCCCTAGAAAGGTTTTTATTGAATAGCGGAATAGGAAATATGATCCAAAAAAGTGTATGTATCTCGCACGTACAAAACCACACTAGGCCCCAATTACTATTGTTTCTACCCCTAAAAGGATGGATGAGGAGTAGGAGGAGTATGGAACAGACAGCACCCTCAAATCTTCAGAAGTATGAGATGAACCCCAAAAACTTGGAAAGGTGGATCTCTCTCACACGTACCAACTCAGACTATCCCCCAATTTAACTGATCCCCAAAGGTTTTTGATTAAATAGCGGAATAGAAAATATGATCCAAAACAAGTGTATGTATATCACACGTACACAACCACACTAGGCCCCAATTACTATTGTTTGTACCCCTAAAAGGCTAGATGAGGAGTAGGGGGGGTATGGAACAGGCAGCACCCTCAAATCTTCAGAAGTATGAGATGAACCCCAAAAACTTGGAAAGGTGGATCTCTCTCACACGTACCAACACAGACTATCCCCCAATTTAACTGATCCCCAAAGGTTTTTGATTAAATAGCGGAATAGAAAATATGATCCAAAAAAAGTGTATGTATATCACACGTACACAACCACACTAGGCCCCAATTACTATTGTTTGTACCCCTAAAAGGCTAGATGAGGAGTAGGGGGGGTATGGAACAGGCAGCACCCTCAAACCTTCAGAAGTATGAGATGAACCCCAACAACTTGGAAAGGTGGATCTCTCTCACACGTACCAACACAGACTATCCCCCAATTTAACTGATCCCCAAAGGTTTTTGATTAAATAGCGGAATAGAAAATATGATCCAAAAAAAGTGTATGTATATCACACGTACACAACCACACTAGGCCCCAATTACTATTGTTTGTACCCCTAAAAGGCTAGATGAGGAGTAGGGGGGGTATGGAACAGGCAGCACCCTCAAACCTTCAGAAGTATGAGATGAACCCCAACAACTTGGAAAGGTGGATCTCTCTCACACGTACCAACACAGACTATCCCCCAATTTAACTGATCCCCAAAGGTTTTTGATTAAATAGCGGAATAGAAAATATGATCCAAAAAAAGTGTATGTATATCACACGTACACAACCACACTAGGCCCCAATTACTATTGTTTGTACCCCTAAAAGGCTAGGAGTAGGGGGAGTATGGAACAGGCAGCACCCTCAAACCTTCAGAAGTATGAGATGAACCCCAACAACTTGGAAAGGTGGATCTCTCTCACACGTACCAACACAGACTATCCCCCAATTTAACTGATCCCCAAAGGTTTTTGATTAAATAGCGGAATAGAAAATATGATCCAAAAAAAGTGTATGTATATCACACGTACACAACCACACTAGGCCCCAATTACTATTGTTTGTACCCCTAAAAGGCTAGATGAGGAGTAGGGGGGGTATGGAACAGGCAGCACCCTCAAACCTTCAGAAGTATGAGATGAACCCCAACAACTTGGAAAGGTGGATCTCTCTCACACGTACCAACACAGACTATCCCCCAATTTAACTGATCCCCAAAGGTTTTTGATTAAATAGCGGAATAGAAAATATGATCCAAAAAAAGTGTATGTATATCACACGTACACAACCACACTAGGCCCCAATTACTATTGTTTGTACCCCTAAAAGGCTAGATGAGGAGTAGGGGGGGTATGGAACAGGCAGCACCCTCAAACCTTCAGAAGTATGAGATGAACCCCAACAACTTGGAAAGGTGGATCTCTCTCACACGTACCAACACAGACTATCCCCCAATTTAACTGATCCCCAAAGGTTTTTGATTAAATAGCGGAATAGAAAATATGATCCAAAAAAAGTGTATGTATATCACACGTACACAACCACACTAGGCCCCAATTACTATTGTTTGTACCCCTAAAAGGCTAGGAGTAGGGGGAGTATGGAACAGGCAGCACCCTCAAACCTTCAGAAGTATGAGATGAACCCCAACAACTTGGAAAGGTGGATCTCTCTCACACGTACCAACACAGACTATCCCCCAATTTAACTGATCCCCAAAGGTTTTTGATTAAATAGCGGAATAGAAAATATGATCCAAAAAAAGTGTATGTATATCACACGTACACAACCACACTAGGCCCCAATTACTATTGTTTGTACCCCTAAAAGGCTAGATGAGGAGTAGGGGGAGTATGGAACAGGCAGCACCCTCAAATCTTCAGAAGTATGAGATTGTGTTCACTGTACCCCACAAAGATTGAGTTCACTGCACCCCACAATGATTGTGTTCACTGCACCCCACAAAGATTGTGTTCACTGCACCTCACAAAGATTGTGTTCACTGTACCCCCCAAAGATTGTGTTCACTGCACCCCACAAAGATTCTGTTCACTGTACCCCACAAAGATTGTGTTCACTGCACCCTAAAAGGATGTTGTTCACTGCACCCCACAAAGATTGTGTTCACTGCACCCTAAAAGGATGTTGTTCACTGCACCCCAAAAAGATTGTGTTCACTGTACCCCCCCAAAGATTGTGTTCACTGCACCCCACAAAGATTGTGTTCACTGCACCCCAAAAAGATTGTGTTCACTGTACCCCCCAAAGATTGTGTTCACTGCACCCCAAAAAGATTGTGTTCACTGTACCCCCCAAAGATTGTGTTCACTGCACCCCACAAAGATTCTGTTCACTGTACCCCACAAAGATTGTGTTCACTGCACCCCAAAAAGATTGTGTTCACTGTACCCCCCCAAAGATTGTGTTCACTGCACCCCACAAAGATTCTGTTCACTGCACCCCACAAAGGATTTTGTTCACTGCACCCCAAAAAGATTGTGTTCACTGCACCCCAAAAAGGATTTTGATCACTGCACCCCAAAAAGGATGTTGTTCACTGCACCCCAAAAATGATTTTGTTCACTCCACCCCAAAAAGATTGTGTTCACTGCACCCCACAAAGATTGTGTTCACTGCACCCCAAAAAGATTGTGTTCACTGTACCCCCCAAAGATTGTGTTCACTGCACCCCACAAAGATTCTGTTCACTGTACCCCACAAAGATTGTGTTCACTGCACCCCAAAAAGATTGTGTTCACTGCACCCCAAAAAGGATGTTGTTCACTGCACCCCAAAAAGGATGTTGTTCACTCCACCCCAAAAAGATTGTGTTCACTGCACCCCACAAAGATTGTGTTCACTGCACCCCAAAAAGATTGTGTTCACTGCACCCCAAAAATGATTTTGTTCACTGCACCCCAAAAAGGATTTTGTTCACTGCACCCCAAAAAGGATGTTGTTCACTCCACCCCAAAAAGATTGTGTTCACTGCAGCCCAAAAAGATTGTGTTCACTGCACCCCACAAAGGATTTTGTTCACTGCACCCCAAAAAGATTGTGTTCACTGCACCCCAAAAAGGATGTTGTTCACTGCACCCCAAAAAGGATTTTGTTCACTGCACCCCAAAAAGATTGTGTTCACTGCACCCCACAAAGGATTTTGTTCACTGCACCCCACAAAGATTGTGTTCACTGCACACCAAAAAGGATTGTGTTCACTGCACCCCAAAAAGATTTTGTTCACTGCACCCCAAAAAGATTGTGTTCACTGCAGCCCAAAAAGATTGTGTTCACTGCAGCCCAAAAAGATTGTGTTCACTGCAGCCCAAAAAGATTGTGTTCACTGCAGCTCACACACAGAAAAATGGATGTGGATCACTGACACCTGCCTATCTCCAATCCCACACCACACAGCAATATCGATTGTAGTTTGTAGAACACAGTTTCCCTAAAATTCAGCAGACTCTGTCCCTAACAGGATTGAGAAGAGATCGTAGATCAGGATTGAGTGCAGATTCACCCCACCCCCCACACAGCAATATCGATTGTAGTTTGTAGAAGACACTGACCCTATAATTCAGCAGACTCTATCCCTAAAATGCCTACAACTCGCCCTGCCTAAACACTCCGACCTGTCCCTCAATTCTATCCGGACACAAATGGTTTTTTCCTGCCTATCTTTCCCTAATCAGCAGCCAGCACATTGATGTGTGCTCTGTCCCTTAGCTAAGCAGCAGAATGACGCTGCTGCGGCGGCTGCCTCGAACTTATAAAGACTTGGTCACATGCTTCAGACGGCCAATCACAGCTACTAAGACATTTGCAGGCATGGCTGGGATGGCTTAAGGCACACCAGTTAAACGATTGTTGATTGGCTGTTGAAAGCCCGCCATGAAAAGAGCGCCAAAGCATGCAAAACCCGGAAATAAAACGACCGAACACGGATTTTTACCCGAACATACAGTAAAGTGTCCGTGTCCGTGTTCGGGTAAAAAAAATCCAATTATTCGGTACGAACACGAATAATACAGTCCGTGTTCGCTCAACACTACTCCAGACCTCTGTGTAGATTGCATTTTATTCAGCTCCCTTTTGTAAGCAGTACGAATGCTGCTTATTTTGCTTTTAACGTATTCGATGGTAGCCTTGGTATTTGCAGTATTATAAAACTCCACTAATTTTAAATAGGCCTCTTGTTTGAGTTGCCTATTTGAGTAATTTTTGGTTTTCACTTGCCACAAACAGGTCAGTTTTCTGTACTCCTCTATAAAGAGTTGTAAAAACTCATGGGTCGTGAATTTGTCCACCATTATGAAGTACAGTATATGCCTGCAAGACACAACACAACACAAAACATAGTAAAAGAGCATGTTTTTTGTCACATAATAAAGATATTCCCAATATAAGCTGTATAGGGCCAAAAATGCCCGCTTTTGAATCAAAAGTCGTACCTTTGTTTGTGGTAATGAATCGTGATTCGCCGATCGATCGTGCTCCGCCAAACGATTTGTCCGATTGCGAATCGTCGATCGAAAGATCTGGCGTCCTTTAAAGACAGCGCATGCGTCAACTCCGCCTCCAGTGGCGGGCAAACGCAGGGGCGTGTACGTGCCGAAGATTAGGCTGCATGCGACACACACACACGTGAGTGGGCGGAAGATTCTTTGCCAAGCGAACATGTCACAACAATCTCATAGTTCCACAAGTGAAGGCAGAAGTGAAGTGGTTGGGCCACCAAAAAAACAAAAGAAACACCTATGAGCAAGGGGGAAATGGTGGAGATGGTTGGCATCCTTGAGAAACAGGACTATGATGGCAGGTTGGATAATTATGAAAGGCCCAACTCAAGAAAAGACCGGATTCTGGACAAGGTGGTTGCATGTTTACAAAAAAAGTATGGTGTTGAGCGATCAAAAGACCAAATCTGCAAAAGATGGTCAGATCTGAAGCATCGGGAGCAAGACCAGCTTGGTCACATACATCGTATTCTTAAAAAAAGTAAGTTTATTTATTTTCTCAAGCAATATGTTTTGGGTCGATTTGGTGTATGTTGTATTAAAATGTATAGATTATAATGTATATGAAAACTTTCAAATTATTTATTTTATTGGTCATTTCTTGAATAGATCGATCTATTGATGATTTTTTTGTATATTACACTAAAAGACAGGAATCCACAGTAAACTATATATGCATTTGATTGCAACGAATTTTCTTTATTGCAACAAATTTTCTATGCAAACATTCATATTATTCCCATATTCTTTTTCTAACCTTTAAATAGGAGAAAAACGCAAATTAAAACAAAAAGAATGGGAAAAGAGGAGGAGAGGTGCAGCGACTGTGTCAGCTCCATCCACATTGGATGAAGAAGCAGAGGACATGGGCCCAGATGCTGGCACACATTTACAAAAAGGTAATTGTTTCCTATGCTGAGTCAAACATTAATGTCCAAACTTTTTAGGAGATAACCATGTACATGTCTGAATATTTTATAAAAAAATAGCTGTCAAGCAGTGCACCATGTCCTATTAAATTTACCTCCTGTGAATTTTATTACATGCCACATTTTTATTATTATGTAGATAAAGACAGTAGTCCCGAGTGCAGCATGGTGGAGCCAACAAGTGTGCAACCACCACAGCAACAGGAAGGTTGGTAGGCCCAGATTTTTTGGTAGTGGGATACTAAAAATATGTGTATTTGCGATGATTGTTTAACCTTCTATTGTTGGATTTTATTAAAAATGTACATTGCAGGGGTTCCCTCATGTGATGTATGGGATGTGTCACCTCCAGCTGGTTCTGATGTGGAAATGTCTGAAGCAAAATCTCGTGCCAGCATTCCAGCCAGCCTTGCAAGCACTTCTGCAAATGATCCGGATCAGGAAGCAAGTGTCGGGGAGGCAGTTTTGTGCCCAAGTAATTTTCTTTTTAATGTGTTTTCAAGTGTATAATCATATAGTGTCAAATCTTTTAAAGTTTTCTTCATTTGTGTAGATTTGTCACTATATGATTATATATTTGACACATGATTACATTTTTTGGCGCACCTGATTCACATTTTAGACCAAACATATGTTTTTGACGTTTGCTGGTTTTTAGGCCCCATGCACACGGGGCATTAGAAAAAGCGTGTGTCAAAGCTAGTTCGGACGCCGGAAAAAGCAGCTGTAAAAACGTGCTTTCAGTAGTTTGTTCAATTAGCGTAATAGCACGTTTTGCCATGTTGCTTTTAGCAGCGTTATTTTCAGCCTCCATTCCAAATCAATAGTTCCCTATGGGAGCCTCTTGATTTGAATGGAAGTCGCACCGTAAGTCGGATCAGGATGATCCGACTTGAGGGGCCACTTTCGCTGTGAGATTCTTGAGGGGGAACTCCACGCAAAATTTAGATAAACCGCCGTGGGTGTCCCCCCCAAGTTCCAAAGCAGGCCCTTTGTGTGTGGTATGGAATTTGAGAGTAGGCCCACACCAAAAGTACGGTGTGGGGTACCCCCCAAAATCTATACAAGACCCTTATCCAAGCATGCAGCCCGGCAGGCCAGGGAAGGGGAGGGGATGAGAGAGTGGCCCCACCCCCCCTGGACCACACCAGGCCACATGCCCTCAACATGGGGGGGTGTTGGTGCTTTGGGGCAGGGGCGGCTTTGCACCCCCCACCCCAAAGCACCTTGCCCCCATGTTGATGAGGACAAGGGCCTCATCCCCACAACCCTGTCTGGTGGTTGTGGGGGTCATGCGGGCAGGGGGCTCATAGGAATCTGGAAGCACCCTTTAACAAGGGGTGGCCCCCAGATCCCGGTCCCCCCTCCCTATGTGAATGGGTATGGGGTACATAGTACCCCTACCCATTCACCCCATAAAAGGAAGTGTATGTGAATAAGGACAGGAGACGTTTATGAAATGTTCTTAAAAATCTTCATCCGGTCTTCTCCACTCTGCTCTTCGGATCTTCTCCTCTCTGCTCTTCTGCTGTCCAATCTTCTGCTCTTCTGTTGTCTGCTCTTTTGCCCTAGGCTCTTCTTCTTCCTCCTGTCCTCCTCCGATGCTGTCGCCGATGATTATGCCGGTCTCCGGTCTCTGCAGCTTAATATATATCCATTAGGGGCGTGACCTCTCAATGATGTCATCGTGTGGTCACGTCCTTAATGGATATATATTAAGCTGCAGAGACCGGAGACCGGCATAATCATCGGCGACAGCATAGGAGGAAGACAGGAGGAAGAAGAAGAGCCTAGGGCAAAAGAGCAGAAGAGCAGGGTAGGTATTAACTCTTCAGTAGTTTAAGATGAACTTGACCCCAAATGTTCAAATATTATGACCTCATCTAGTTGCTTGGCATGTACTTAATATTTGATTTTTTTATTAACAGGTCATGTTATTCCTAGTTGCACTATATCCAGGATGACAGTAGAGGCTCTACAATGCTGCTCAGAGCTAGAAAAAATGAAGGAGGCTGCAACAGCCTTATAAAATAAAATGTGAGACTTTGTTGACATGCTCGCCAAATTTTAATCTAATTTTTCCCGATATTTTATTGGTTTTTATTGGGATGTTGTTGTTTTTCCCCATGTCCGTTTTACATTTTATGGCATATTTTTTGCACAATACATGCATCGTCATCTGTTAAAGGTGTACCCAAGTTTGTTCCAGTTTTAGACAGGGCTCCTATGCATATGAAGCACTTTACAACACCCTAACCCTAACCCTAACCCTGTGAATGTGTTTTAATAAAAAATTTTAACATTCAACAATGTGTGTTCGATTCTTTCTTTGACTTTCGGTGGGGGGGTAGGTCTAAAGCTGGGTAAAGTAGCACAAAATGTATGATGGCTGTCCTATTCACATATTTGCATGTTAATGAAAGCAGTTTTGATTGTGTGTATAATTATCAGCCGGACAAAATGTTTGTGCCTTCAGGACCAGTGGACATCTAACAAGTGATATTCACTAGTACACTGAATGCACTATGATATCTGTGAACTGAGTGGCAATCAGTCTACTAAAATACAGGTTCTATTTAGTGCCGGTTCACACTATAGCGTGTGCGGCGATCGCATGTAATATCGGAGCGCACTGCTCCTTCATTACATGCGATCAGATGTGCAGTGCAAATTCAGCCATACACTTTGTATGGCTAAACTCGCACTGCACCCGCCCAAAAGTCGCACATGACCCTTTTTTACAGTAGCATCAGGATCTGATTGCACAGTGGTTCACACTTGTGCGATCACATCCTGTGCGAACTGTCAGATCGCAGTGCAATATGCGATCAAACTGGGGGTGTTGTTAACATTTCATTGACACCCCCCCTGCGTATCGCATATGGCAGTGTGAACTGCCAGATGTGTGTTTGCCATGCGGGAACAGACTGCGAATTCACAGCCTTCCCGCATCGCACAAGTGTGACCCGGCACTCAAAGTACTAGCACTCCTAGGATTCTATATGGCATTGAGATGGCCAGTAGCAATCAGTGTAGGGAGATCAGTGTAATATATAGTGTATTGCTGGTTATTTTGTCTATTTCACTTTACATTACCTATATATAACACTTTGAACTCAACAATGAGCAAGTTTCACATAACACTGACATCTCCTTACATTGGTGGGCAGTGAGAAGGATGTCATAAATGAACACAACATAACAGGTGGAGGTAAGTTGTTAATACACTAATGTATTAGAATAAATATATAGTATGGACACCTTCTGGCCAATGACCACCAATGTAAGGTGACATTGGATGAACCTTGGGTGTGACCTACTTCTCAATGTGAGAGGGTTTGTATAAATTTAAAGGGGTGCAAAAGGCCCTTGTATTTACACCACTGGGAAAAAAATAACACATGGCCATAATCGCATTGGAACAGCTGGGGAGAGACAACAGTAGAGAAACACACTGATGAATGTATTAACCCTTCTAAAGTAACACATATATAACACATGATGAACCCAAAAAATGTTGTTTTGGATATGTGCCCAAATTATTAGAATACACAATACAGAATCATTGCAATTTTTGTTTAATTTCAGAAATATTATTAGATCTCTCACAATTATCTTGTGTCTGGCAGATCAGACAAAATTAACGAGTTTCTGGGAGTAATTCCTGCCAGGACACAGCTCCTCTCCCCACAAAATAGTCTAGATATTCCTGGCGGATCTCACGGGCTCTTTGTGATGCCAATCCGGAACGTCTGACTTCCATTGAGGTCATGGACTCCACTTGTTCACTGGGTTGTGCCTTTCCACTTGGCCCTGGCATAGCAGGGTCAGTATCTAGTTGCTGCATTAGATAGTTCTCAGCATTCCTGCGTAAAAAGTTATGTAAAATGCAGCAACAGAGGACCATGTGATCTATTTTGTAGAGTGCCAGGTGTATGGAAGTCAGGAATATCCTGAACCGGTTGGCCATTATCCCGAAGGCATTCTCCACCACTCTGCGAGCTGTGGACAACCGTTAGTTGAAGATCCTTTGGCCGGGGGTGAGGTTCCTCTGAGGGTAGGGCTTCATAAGATGCTCCCCAAGTGCAAAAGCATCATCTGCCACAAATTTGAAGCTCATCCCCTCAATGGTTTGCTCCCTGGATGGCAAGTTCAGAGTGCCGTTATGAAGGCGAAGAGCGAACTCCGTCTGCTCAATAACTCCCCCATCCGAATTGCGGCCATTTTTGCCAATATCCAAAAAGAGGAACTCATAGTTAGCATTAACTATGGCTAGCATGACAATACTGAAAAAAACCTTTATAATTATAAAAAAAATGAGCCGGAATTCGGAGGGGAGACAATGCGGACGTGCTTCCCATCTATAGCACCCCCACAATTGGGAAAATTCCACCTTTCCGGAAATTGAGCAGCAATCTCCAGCCATTGCTCTGCGTTTGAAACTGTGGGGAAAAAACAAAAAACACAATTAGTGCTTGAGCACATCACATTATTACACACACAGTTGTCTGTTAAATGCTTATGCAACTTTAAGATATAAACAACAGGAAGACAATCATTTGCATTTGGGGATCTAACATCTACATACATTTATTTTGCAGCTCCTAATGTGATTATATTGTAATTCACCAGCTAGAGCTTTGGTATATGCTGACTTTTACATTTAGCATGGGTGGGTGGGGGGATGGGTAAGTAAAACTATGTATTTATACATCAATAAGGGCTTGTGGCCACTGAACGTTTTTACATCATTACATAAACATACACAATCCTAGGTTGGAATGGATGGACTGATGTCTTTAAGATAAATCATAAACTAGGTACTAAAACATTAGCAAAGGAAGAATTGGTTCAGGGAAAGTCAGAAAATGACACAGATTCAATATACTATTAACAGGCAATGGGTTTAGGGACACATAGGAGAGAATGCTGGGGTGGTTACTGGGTAATTTTACAAATGGTTAAGATAATATAAATCTTTACTACTATGTGCATGCGGACAGAGGGTAGTTACAAAATAATGACATCTGTAAATTGATGTACATCCAAAAACAGCATAATTCAGGTGAGATGACTAATACATGTAATGTAATGTAAAACATAAAACATACCTTGATATAGTCCTTCTGCAAGACCTTGATGATTGCAGAGCAGGTCTCAGGGATGATGATACCAAGAGCTTGGGGGGGAGATGCCTGTGGTGAACTTGAGATCCTGCAGGCTTCTCCCTGTTGCAAGATATCTCAAAGTCGCAATTAACCTTTGCTCAGGAGTAATTGCAACCCGCATACACGTATCCTGCTTGATAATATAGGGGGACACCAGGGCAAGAAGACGGTGAAAGATGGGATCCGTCATCCTCAAATAATTCCTGAAATCATCTGGATTATTTTCCTGGAGCTCCCTCAGCAAGGACAATTGATCACGGTTAAGCAACCAATTTTTCGTCCAGGAGGCCGCTTCTTCTTCCTCTTGCTCATAACTCGCCTCAGAGCCAAAATTCCAAGCCCAAGTACAGCAGGAGTCGAATCGTCGGTCTCCATAATAAATTCTCGAACGATGTCTCGGAAAATAGCGAAATGTCGTCAACCAAACAAATGCTACCGAAATCAGCGCGAGATGCCCAGAAGGGTCACTGCCAAACACTCACTTCCTCTTTTGTAGCGGCGCACGTGCATCGAACATGTGTTGAACGTAGTGATGTCATTTTCTGTCGGCCAACAAAAGTCCAGTGCAAGTCTAGAGCACATTTCAACCAACAACCAACCAACACAACAACACTGGACAAAAGCAGCCGATCGGTCGGCCGACAATCGGTGCGTGTGTATGAGGCATTAATGCGGGAATCAAGCAATTCCCTTTCCTTTAATCTGTGGTTAAAGGAAAGAAAACCGCATAATGTATGGCCTGCTTTAGATACTCTAACATAGCCAAATTCTACCTAACACTTCAAAAACAGTTATAGCAACAGTTTTGTTCCCTTAGAATTGGTAAGCTGCAATATAATAAAATGTTTACTTCTGGTTTTGTTACCACTTTAAATAACTATTTTTTTTTTTTGATGAGTAACCAAAACATTTTTTAGGCAAACATTTAGAGCCCATTCGCACATTAACATGCATGCAATACATCATTCATTTTGAAGGCGAAGCATGGTATTACACTGTCATGCATTGAGTCAGGAAAATGTTTTTTGTCCATTCTAGTGGCATCTAATTGAAAGCTTCCTTTGTTTACATTACCACAACGTGAGTTTTGTGTGTAGGCAGCCCATACATTTTAGTAGCTGCCTTGTCCACAGAAAAGCAAGGAAAGAAGTCCTGGACCATTTTTTAATTGTGCACCTTCTCCCTACCCGCCCCCCCCCCATCCCCTTCCTTCTACTATTCTCTCTTATCTACTATCTTAAGGCCCGTACACACAATAAGAAAATCTGTAGGGAAAATTCGTCCGACGACCGATCTGCCGATTTTCGGATTGTTAGTATGGTGCTTTCTACAGCCAACTCCGACTTTTCGGCTGACAAAATCCTGATGTGCAGGCTATAAAATTTTTGTCGTCCGTAATACAACGTCTGATTTTCATCTCATTAGTACAGACTTCGACGGAAAAAAACCTTAAGAGCAAGACTAGGCATGCTCAGAGACGAAAGAACACATACAAAGCAATCCAACACGACATCACTTCTGAAGTAGAATTCTGTCGTACGGGATAATTAGTATGAAAATAACCTCTTCAGTTTCCACATCAGACTAGCATGCCACAAAAAACCGACAACAGATCGTTCGATAATCTTATCGTGTGTACGGGGCTTTAGGATCCTTAGCCTTTGGCTCGGCTGTTGTTTAACCCTCCTTAAATTAACAGATTCCCTGTCACTGAGTGGTCATTTCTATATAGCCGAACCCATATGCCCCGAAGGTAGTCCAAGGTGCTTACTCTATCTTCTAGCCTCCACTCAACTCCCCACCTTAATGTGCCTTACCCCTCTTTTTGAGGGCCCTTGCTCCAACCCTAGATATGCCTTGTGTATACTACAGATCAAGCCTTCCAAATACAAGTACTGTATAGTTTAGATTTTTGAACCCCTACAGTTAGCACCTTTAATTTGCACTGTAGCCTATTTTTGTTCAAGTATTTTATTAATCAGGAAAATAAAAGCTGTTACAATCACACATTGGTCCTTACATGGACAAAACAAGTAAACAGGTAGCACAACATTAACCATGAGCTTTTAACATATAGGGAATTATGCATTCATGTAGGTTTAATATACAAATCAGGTATCGTGGGGTAGAACCTAAATTTTAGCAATCTAGAACTGGGATTCCCAAACTACGGCCCTGCATTTGTTCAGGAACTACAATTTTCTCAAAGTCTGGGGCACGTGCGCGCATGCTGCCATCGAACCGGTGTGATTGGACACAGTGGGAGTCAATTAGCGGGGTCCGGGACCCGCTGATCGTTCAGAGGAGAGCCAGAACGGCAGTCTGTCACAGAGAAAGATGGAGATCTTGTGTTTTTGCTGAGTAGGAACATGGATCTCTGTCTTTCCCTAGTTAGGCATCCCCCACACAGTTAGCAAGCACCCCCTAGGAGCATACCTAACCTTTTGATCGCCCCAGATGTTAACCCCTTCCCTGCCAGTGTCATTTGAACTGTGACAGTGCATTTTCTTTAGCACTGATAACTGTATTGGTGTCACTAGTCCCCAAAAAGTGTCACTCAGTGTCTGATTTGTCTGCTGCAATGTTGGAGTCCCATTAAAAATTAATCGCCACCATTACTAGTAAAAAAAATAAAATTCCGTAAATCTATCCCATAGTTTGTAGATGCTATAACTTTTGTGCAAACCAATCAATATACACTTATTGTTTTTTTTTTTTTTTTTTCAAAAACATAGCAGAATACATATTGGCCTAAATAATGAAGAAATTTGATTTTTTACATTTTTTTATTGGATATGTTTTATAGCTGGGCGGCACAGTGGTGTAGTGGTTAGTACTTTCACCTAGCAGCAAGAGGGTCACTGGTTCGAACCACAACACTACCTGCCTGGAGTTTGCATGTTCTCCCTGTGCTTGCGTGGGTTTCCTCCAGGTTTCCTCTCACACTCCAAAGACATGCTGGTAGGTTAATTGGATCCTGTATAAAATTGGCCCTACTATGTATGTATGAATGTGAGTTAGGGACCTTAGATTGTAAGCACCTTGAGGGAAGGGACTGATGTGAATGTGCAATGTATATGTAAAGCGCTGCGTAAATTGACAGCGCTATATAAGAACCTGAAATAAATAAATAAATAGCTGAAAGTAAAAAATATTGTTTTTTTTTTTCAAAACTGTCGTTTTTTTTTTTCGTTTATAGCACAGAAAATAAAAATTGCAGAGGTGATCAAATACTACCAAAAGAAAGCTCTACTTGTGGGAAAAAAAGGACATCAATGTTATTGGGTACAGCGTCACATGACTGTGCAATTACCAGTTAAAGTAAAGCAGTTCAGCATCTCAAAAAATGGTCTGGTCATTAAAGGGTAAAATCTTCTTGGGGTGAAGTGGTTAACCTTGAAAAGCTGGTAAAATGGTGATACCGAATGTTATGCTTAAAGCTAAGCTCTAGGCAGAAATGAAGGACATATCTTAATGCATCTCTGCTTTCTTTAATACATGATTTCATGTATTTCTCTATAACTACAAGCAGTATAAATACCTGAATTTGAGCTAAATCATAGAGGTTTTATCTTACACGATACCATTTGTTGCCGATGGGCTGAATAATTGTCCAAATGTCAGGAAACCTCCACCTCACTAAAGCTTCCCTGACATTTGAACAATCATTCAGCCCTTTCTCAACAAGATGTATCATGTAAGATATATAATTATATATGTAGTAAAATGTGTCTTGTGGATAATATAATATACAGTATCTCACATAAGTGAGTACACCCCTCACATTTTTGTAAATATTTTATTATACCTTTTCATGTGACAACACTGAAGAAATGACACTTTGCTACAATGTAAAGTAGTGAGTGTACAGCTTGTATAACAGTGTAAATTTGCTGTCCCCTCAAAATAACTCAACCCACAGCCATTAATGTCTAAGCCGCTGGGAAAAAAAACTGAGTACACCCCTAAGTGAAATGTCCAAATTGGGCCCAAAGCATCAATATTTTGTGTGGCCACCATTATTTTCCAGCACTGTCTTAACCCTCTTGGGCATGGAGTTCACCAGAGCTTCACAGGTTGCCACTGGAGTCCTTTTCCACTCCTCCATGACGACATCACAGAGCTGGTGGATGTTAGAGATCTTGTGCTCCTCCACCTTATGCTTCTTTAGCAAGGCAGTGGTCATCTTGGAGGTGTGTTTGGGGTCGTTATCATGTTAGAATACTGCGAATCTCCGAAGGGAGGGGATCATGCTCTGCTTCAGTATGTCACAGTACATGTCGGCATTCATGGTTCCCTCAATGAACTGTAGCTCCCCAGTGGCAGCACTTATATGTCTATTTCCCAAAGACAACCTCTGCTGGATATGAAGCTGAGCATGTGCACTCAACTCCTTTGGTCGACCATGGCGAGGCCTGTTCTGAGTGGAACCTGTCCTGTTAAACCGCTGTATGGTCTTGGCCAGCATGCTGCAGCTCAGTTTCAGAGTCTTGGCAATCTTCTTATAGCCTAAGCCATCTTTATGTAGAGCTACAATTCTTTTTTTCAGATCCTCAGAGATTTCTTTGCCATGAGGTGCCATGTTAAACTTCCAGTGACCAGTATGAGAGAGTGAGAGCGATAACACCAAATTTAACACACCTGCTCCCCATTCACACCTGAGACCTTATAATACTAACGAGCCACATGACACCAGGGAGAGAAAATGGCTAATTGGGCCCAATTGTTGCCAGCGGTTTAGACATTAATGGCTGTGTGTTGAGTTATTTTGAGGGGACAGCAAATTTACACTGTTATACAAGCTGTACACTCACTGCTTTACATTGTAGCAAAGTGTCATTTCTTCAGTGTTGTCACATGAAAAGATATAATAAAATATGTACAAAAATGTGAGGGGTGTACTCACTTTTGTGAGATACTGTATAAGTAACAATCTCGTGAAGGCTCCAAAATGTTTTTTTTTTTTTTTTAAGAATTAAGAGATTGTTTTTTTTTCTTAAATAGTGACAATAAAATGTATTAAGATTTTATTTTATATGTTGTTGGCAATTTAAATCAGTGCAGGCACTTTAAAAGCCCCACTCATATTTTTTGTTCTATTTGTAGTAGTGCCCAATCGTGCGGTCCCAGTACAAGGTAGTTTTGGTGCTAAACTGGAGAGAAAATAATCTAGTAACCTTTGATTTTGCTGGCTTTCATACAGAACAAATGTACATGCAGTTTTGCAGAGCAAATACAAAAGCTCTGCAATTTTTTTTTAAAAAAACACACTATTAAGTGTTGTTATTTTATTTTAGCAGATTGTAGCTTTTCAGCAGTTTGGAAGTTTCTGATTATTTCTATGGTCACACAAATATTTTTCATGTCTGCATTTGTTATGACGAGTTGGCACTCAATTTTTTTTGCACATGTATGTTTCTGTACTTTTTGTTCTGTCACTTTACTACTTTAACCATAGTAATGGGATGTTTTTTTTTTTTTTCCAGCATCTCTGCAGGATTTCTTTTCTTTTTTTTTTTTTTAATGAGCATTTTAGCAAGTGTTTTATGAAGGTGCACTTATACAGTATAGGGCTAAGCTATTTTTCATGTCTGCATTTGTTATGACGAGTTGGCACTCAATTTTTTTTTTTTTTGCACATGTATGTTTCTGTACTTTTTGTTCTGTCACTTTACTACTTTAACCATAGTAATGGGATGTTGTTTTTTTTTTTCAGCATCTCTGCAGGATTTCTTTTCTTTCTTTTTTTAATGAGCATTTTAGCAAATGTTTTATGAAGGTGCACTTATACAGTATAGGGCTAAGCTACATTCAATCTCTTGCTACTGGGAAATGTTGGCACCTCTGTTGTGAATTGCAGTAACACACAGTAAAAAGCATATACTGCAATGTACATTATTGCGCAGAATTATGAGCATTACGGTGCTATTTATTTTAAATGTAAATTTTAATTATCCGCCAATTCAGCTGCACTACAGTGTACCACAACTGCATTGCAAAAAATATCACAAATGCAACTTTTGTGCATTTAAGTGTGCTGCTAGCGCATTCTAAATGAACAAAAACACACATACAAGTGAGATATGGCCCTAAAACAATCGCTGGCTGTCACTTATTTAGGTTAGAGGTACACAGCATTAGCATCTCAGTTGTGGTACTAAAATAACTAGGGCTTAAGCCTAAAGATTATTAACTGATCACTAAACCATTGCAACACATGCCTCTCTATGAATTATTCAACAAGCTTTTTTTTTTTTTTTTTTTTTGAGATGTCATCTTGTGATAGTGATTAATCATACATTTTCAAAGCAGTGGTTTGCCACTACCCACCCAAAAAAAAAAAAAAAAATATATATATATATATATATATATATATATCCTTTTTTCCCCATTGCTTTTAACTAGTGGGATACTGCAAGTGAAAGCAGCCACCCTATAAACAGGAAACCGGGGCCAGTAGTCAGAAAGAAGCCCTATAAGGATTTCAGCACATTAAAATGTGGTAATTGTAGTTACTGAAAATATCTACACCCTGAGAAATTTCCAGTTTAAAGCAACAGGAGAAAATATCATCCCAAAAATGTTTCCAATTGCAATACTTCACATGTGATCTATCTCATGTTTTGCCCATATGGTGCTTACTAGGTGGGCAAAATAAAAAGTGAATTGTAGAAAAGGATCTATGATCACAATCATTCCACTCGAATCGGAAACATATATTCATCTATAAGCAAATATGTGGCCGAAGTTAGGTGGATTTTTAATTTGAAAGCTAGTAAATGGATGATTTCCTGGCTCATCTGCCATTTTGTTTAACACAGTAAAGAAGCCAGCGGGGATCATTGTCAGGTGTCATTTGTATCAGGAGTCCATTGGAAGCAGGAACAAAGTGCATGGGTCATCATGATTATGTTGGCAGGTCATTGTTCATCA
The DNA here is from genome assembly GCF_965119305.1 of Pelophylax lessonae. Classification (NCBI taxonomy): domain Eukaryota; kingdom Metazoa; phylum Chordata; class Amphibia; order Anura; family Ranidae; genus Pelophylax; species Pelophylax lessonae. Next base: position 525,006,949 of record NC_138769.1, on the reverse strand, counting down.
TGACTGATCTACATCATTGGACACATTGATTAATGATGGATTTACACCATGGTTAATTTTTTTTGTTTTATTTTTAATAAAATATTTTTCAACCAGGCCTGTGTGTTTATATACATTGTATATATTAATTATCTTGTAAAGGACCAACCTCACTGACAACAACCTTTTCGATCCCCTACAGTCCAGCATCCGCCCACAACATTCCACTGAAACTCCCTTACTAAAACTCACCAACGACCTACTAACTGCTAAAACCAATAACCAGTACTCCATACTCATACTCTTAGACCTTTCTTCTGCCTTTGACACAGTTGACCATCCACTCCTCCTCAATAAACGTCACTCCCTTGGCCTCCATGACTTTGCTCTTTCCTGGTTCTCCTCCTACCTATCTCAGTGCACTTTCAGTGTCACATACAACAACCTCTCTTCTGCTCCTCTTCCTCTTTCTGTTGAGGTACTCCAAGGCTCTGTCCCCACCTACACTCTCTCTATACCTCCTCCCTGGGCCAGTTGATAACCTCCCATGGCTTCCAATACCAGCTCTATGCTGACAATACCCAAATCTATCTCTCGACTCCTCAATTCACCGCCTCAGTCTCCTCACGCATCACAAACTTACTGAACGACATATCAGTATGGATGTCCCCTCACTTCCTCAAACTCAATCTTTCTAAAACTGACCTTGTAATATTTCCCCCACCCGATCCCCTCCCATGACTTTACCATTGAGGTCAACGGCTCAACCATAGGTCCCTCCACACATGCCAGGGTGCTAGGTGAAATCCTAGACTTTGACCTCTCCTTCAGCCCCCACATCCAATCACTGGCTAAATCTTGCTGCCTTAACCTCCGCAACATCTGCAGAATTTGCCTCTTCCTAACTAACGACACCATGATACAACTTATTTACTCCTGGGTTATTTCCCGCCTTGACTACTGCAACTCTGTCCCCATGGCCTACCTTTACACACCACAGGCTATCCCCCTTCAGTCTATTATGAATGCTGCTGCTAGAATATTATACCTTACTAACCGATCTGTGACTGCTGCCCCTCTCTACCTATCTCTTCACTGGCTTCGCCTACCCCATCGTATACAATTCAAAATACTAACCACAACATACAGGGCCATCCACAACCTCACCCCCAGCTACATCACTAACCTCATCTGCAGATATCACCCAAATCATTCTCTCCACTCCTTACAGGACATCCTGCTCTCTAGTTCCCTAGCTACCTCCTACTATGCTCACCTCCAGGACTTCTCCAGACTTCTCCTTGAAAACTCACTTATTCAGGGAAGCCTACCCCAACCATCACCTAAGAACTGTACTGGAGTCCCCTCCATCAAATCATCCCTTTCAGCCATTACCTTTTGTACCACCTCCCCCTCCCTTTAGATTGTTTTACAGGGCCCTCCTATTCCTTCTGTATTGAACTGTATTGTAATTGTACTGTCCCCCTTTTTTTGTAAAGCGCTGCATAAACTGTTGGTGTTATATAAATCCTGTATAATAATAATAATTGGGGGTTTGCCTTGCTCTCTTTTGCAACCTGTAATTCATTTTAAATTTTTGCTGCCTTGATCATATACAGTATATATATATATATATATATATATATATACATATACATTTAGGAACTATCAGATGAAGGAGTGGGCAGTTTGCGGTTAGCCTTTGTTGAGTGCTGTGCTTCTTGTTTTTCGGGTGTGGTGGGCAGCGTGATTGATGATGGATCTACATCGGGGGACATTGTTTTTTTTTTTTAATAATGGATTTGTCAAAAACTTTTACCCCATACTGATTCACATGGGGGGGGGGGGTGGCAGGATCTGGGGGCCCGCTTAATAAAGAATAATCCAGATTCCGATGAGGCCCCCACCAGCAGACCCCCACAACCACCACCCAGGGTTGTGGGGAAGAGGCCCTTATCCCCACAAGGTGCTTTGGGGTGGGCAGGCAGTGCCCCAAAGCAACCCCCCATGTTGGGGGGCATGTGGCCTGGTATGGTTTAGGGGGATGGGTGCTTGCTTGTCCCCTCCCTTTCTTGACCTGCCAGGCTGCATGCTCAAATAAGGGTCTGGTATGGGTTTGGGGGGAGGGGACCCTACGCCATTTTTTTTTACATTTTAGTATTGGGTTCCCCTCCAAATCCATACCAGACTGGAAGGGCCTGGTATGGATTTGGGGGGGACCCCACACCATTTTTTTCCCTGATTACTCATATGTTGTTAAAGACGCAGTAGACGGCTTCCTGGCCCACCTAGAACCAGCTATTCTTAGTGTGTTAAAGATAAAAAAAATGCAAACAGCATCAAAAAACGCAACATTTGCATTTTTGGTGCAACTCCATTGAAGTCTTTTACACACAAAACACACTCTGCTAAAGGAAAAAAAGTTCCTTACCCTTTTAAAAAACACTGCGCCCCAAAATGCACAGATGTGAACTGCATCCATAGGAAACCATGTTAAATGGACTGTAGTACGTTTCTGCAAAATGCACCAAAAACTGTGAACATAGGGTCAGACTCCATTGTAATCCACTTTACCTGTCTGGTATAAGGTGAAATAGTGTAATACATTTAAATCAATAGTTTAATTGGTGGTCTGGAAAAAACATCTTGAATGCTTATTTGTATGTAGTAAGCATCTTTTATATGAGTGACGGTTCACACATATGCGATGTGGGAACCCTGCAAATCCACTGTGGGTTCCCGCATCGCATTCAAATCACAGGCAGTTCACACTGCCATATGCAAATCACTGGGGTCAATACAAAGTTAACGACACCCCCAGATCAGTTCGCATATCGCAGTGCGAACTGTCAGTTCGAACATGAATCAGTTTGCATAGATGTGAACCACCATGCGATTTGATTCTGCTGTGGACCCAAAAAAGGGTCCTGTGCATCTTGTGTCCAAATGCGATGCAAATTCAGCCATACAATCTGTATGGCTAAACTCGCATCGCACGGACATCGTATGTGATTTTCAGAGCCCATGCGCTCCGAATCACATTCGATGTCTGTCATCGCACTAATGTGAACCGGGGTTCACACAATATATTTTTTTTTATTTCTATATGCCTGTTTCAATAATTTAAATTATTTGAAATGTTTACATATGGTTTGTATATTTCTAAGTGATGTGGCTAAATGTTATATTTAAAATGGTTATGTATATTAGGTGTATTATTTTTAGTAGGTACATGGTTCCATAAGGTAGGTAATCATAATGCACCTCGATCTCTTTTTCTGTGATATATTGCATGAATGGTGTGTCACAATAAAGCTTTTCTAAGGTCAAACACATTTACACATTTGCCACACCCTCTACCTTTTGCTGACATTTTACTTCCTTCAGAAGAGTCAACTCAAATGTTTTGGAATGTTTCTAGCTATGACGGAGCCTTGAATGACTTCCACCCTACCTTTGACCTAAACACAAACCCATCATTTAGAAATTTAAACATCAGAGTCTTCTCAGGCTGGGTCCTGTCTTTACTCCGGTCTTACTTGTTGCATATTTTTGAGGTCAGTAAACTAGAAAGTATTGAAGCAATTCCACACATACTTATCTCAGCACAGGTTTTTTTTATGCATGTCCGATCAGTTTACTTCAACAGATCAAGCTGACCAGCAAAAGTGGCAGTTACAGGGCTGAGACAAACAATTTATTGCTTACAGGGGTACTTACAATGGTCAGCTGTTATTCATTTAGTCAAAACCTTTATCCCCCCCCCCCCAAAAAAAAAGTCAAGTTTATCTAAATCTCCTAATAAATCTATCGCTACCCTCAGGACCGGCCTTAGGTGTTCAGGCGCCCTGTGCGAGCTAATCCTGTGGCGCACCCCCCCCCCCCACACAGAGCCCCCCTTACATCAGAGACCCCCACACAAAGCCCCCCTTAATTTAGAGCCCCCCCACACAGCCCCCCTTACATCAGAGACCCCCACACACAGACCCCCCCCTCACATCAGAGACCCCTGCCACACAGAGCCCCCTTCACATCAGAGACCCCCCTCACATCAGAGACCCCCCACACAGAGCCCCCTCACATCAGAGACCCCCCAATTGTCGCAATTGTTGCCTGACGAATCGTGGTAAAATCGTGCAAACAGAATCGCGGGATGCCTGTCGCCAAAAAGAAGTTGTCTTTTTTTGGCCTATAGGCGGCCCGGAATTCTGTTTGCGTGATTTTGCAGCTGCTGCATCTAAGAGTTGGTAAGCTGTACTATATCACTTTTTTTTTTTTGGTTTAGATATGCTTTAACTGATAATATATACTATTATACATTATTATATATATATATATATATATATATATATATTAACCACCAATTCTTTTTTAAAGTTCCTGCCACATTAACAGCACCTGTCATATATATATATGGATATATATATATATATATATATATATATATATATATATATATATATATGTATATTATATAAACAAGTAAAAATAATAAAAAGAATCAGAAGTGAAGCTGCTTAATTATTTGGAAGTTGTATACATTTTATATAATAGGGCCATATGTCTGTTTTTCAGGGTGATTTACTTGTCCAATCTGATAGCTTTGTACATACTAAAAACATAAAGTAAGAAGAAACAGGCAAAAAAAAAGAATAGTTCATATGCAGATTTTAAATCCTTACAAATTCTTATCAAATTCTATCAATTGCTTTCCTCATGCTTTGTGTTTTTTATAACATGTGTTTTTTTCAGGGTACTGTTTAAAGCTGCATATGATGGTGTATTTTTCTTATATCCAGTATGTACGGCTTTTTGGAATCACAAGGTTTTTTTCCACTATTTCCTAAACAACTGCGTGATATTTTTCTTGCACACTAATGTAAAGTATATCATAACACTATGATGTAATACCAATATATGGAATGTTCTGTGTATACTTATAGGATTAAACTGAATGCTGCCGAAATTCATTTTACGTTGCCTGTCACCTACTTGTAGCTTTTGATTATTTTTAACACATTTTGCTAGTGAGTCCCTTGAGGGTTTTAAATGAATGGCATTCTTTGGAGACTGCTTACTGACATTTATGCTTAATGCCATTGCTGTTAGTATTTAAGAAAACACGAAGCAATACATTATGACGTAGTTTGCATTTCATTCATTCCAGCAAAGATAATTTAACTGATATGATTACTAACATAATGTAAATATTCGATTTTACCTTCTTTGCATAGATGTTACCCTACAGGTAAATGCACTGAGGTCTGATAATATTCAGATTTAACTGCAGTTTTATGAAGAGGAACAGTCTTAAGATGGCTGTACGTGTAGGTATTTTAGTTTATGTGAAAAGTTAGTTTTGCATGCACTTTGGAGAAACAAATCTTACATTCTGAAGCGTTTCAATCCATCCTGATTTCATTGCAGTATCATTATATTTATAACTATATGCTACATCATCAACATGTGTTTATATCATCATAACAAACACACATTTAAATGGGAAAAATCTAACAATTATTGCAATAAAGTGGGTGTGATTTATGGCACAGGACAGCATGCCTAAGTTGTTATTAACTCACTTCACTGAAGTAACTCATTTAGAAAAGATGGAAGTTGCAAAGGCATGTTTGCAAATATGCAATTTACAATACTACTAAGGATGGTGCTAAATATAAATTCCCAAATTTTAAATGTGACATACAGTAAAATCCATGGATATACTATAATTCTCAGCAATAGCTAAGCAGATGAATAACTTTGCAGTATAGTTAGCTCGCCGCTTCACTAAATCATTGCAATTGTCTCACTTGGACCTGGGTCTAGCACCCTGTGCACATGACAAACACCGAGCAACTGTAGGATTAAAGAAAACACTATCAAAAAAGAAAGCTAAATAGGACTTAAAAGGAAACAAACCAATAACAAACATGTATAAAAATATATTTCAGACATTTTTGTTCAATTGTAAAACAGTTAAAATCCCAAACAATGGCTGCACAAGTTATTCACAGCATCATATGCACATAAAAACATATCATAGTAGCACAACGTACGCATCGGTCTTGACATAGCATCAACAACCCCAAGATGGCATGTCAAAATAGGGTCATCTCATTTATTTGACAAAATTCACAGGGCAAGGTCTTCTTCTTCATGAAAATCGGAACTCCATAAGCATCCGTTATGAGGAATGACATGTGCATCTACAGTAGTTAAAATCAATGTCAAACAAAAAAGGGGACAACGTGGGTGATGAGCTAGAGACCAGTCTCCTCAAGAGGGAGGAAAGGATGAGAAAAGGAAATCCATTGATCACCGCATCAATGTTCACTAATAACTGGTGGCACTCAATACTTCAGTCCTCTGTCCATACATGTAGCTGCCATTTGACCACTCCATTCAAAACTGGTGCAGGAGCCCTAGCTGCAAACTGGACCATGTATAGAATATAAAGCTAAAAAAGGGAAGCTGTGCTGATTCTTTAAAGGATATCTAAATCCAAGAACCAAAATATAATATATTGCAGCTTAGCAATCTTTAGAATTGGTGGGTACATTCATTTTATTTCTCCAGGCTAAAAACCTTTTTTAGCAAGTGCAGAGCATTTGATCTTGCCAGAAATGCAGTTTTCTAGTCACCTCCCTGTGATCTGAACTGAAAGCACAAGGAAAGTTGTCTTCTTTCTGTGAATTATCAACCCCCTCTACATGTAGAGATGATGGATATCTTAACCTCTTCACGCCAGCCACACACATATATGCATCCTCTCACCATGTGTGCCTTCACGCCGAGCGGCCACATAATTGTGGCCCTGTTTAAACCACTTACTGTGCTCAGAGCACGCTTCCTGCATGGTAGCTGGCGGTTACCAGAAAGCTCCTGATGCATACTAGCGATCGGCAGCTTTCCGATCATGTGACTGCTGTGACGGTCAATCACAGCAGTCACATGACCCGAATGCCCACCTCCTGCCGTTTAGAACCCTAGGGCCAGTTGGTGGCAGGCGGGAAGGGGTTAAAGTCCAGCCTTGTGGACAACTGTAATTCACTTCCATACATAATGTAAATTAAGCGAATATATCTACCCCAGGATAGGAAGTGTGTTATTTGCAGGGTTACCAGGTGGAAAAAAAAAACATAAAAAAGAAAATAATTGCGGGCACCCCATTTAAGGATTGGTGAGATGCAATATATACATTTTTTGGTTTTGGCTTTAGATACACAAGGAAAAATGAAATCAGACATTTTTTTTTTTTTTTTATAGGGTGGCGGGTATTATGATTGACAATGGGTTTACAATGAGGGCCATTTTTTGGGATTTTTTTTTTTTAGCAAAAGACTTGTAAAACATTAAGGTGTCTTTATTTCTAGATTACATTTTTTTTGTGAATGAGTAGGGGTTTCTATGTATCCCCTACCCAGCTACGTGTGCAGGCTGGTATCTGAGACCCCCTTATTATTACAGGTAACAAGTTAATAAAAATCATTAAGGCGGAAAAGGTTCTTTGCCAGGGGGGTGCCTCTGCAAAGGCAAGGAATTTTAATTTTTTAATGTTTCACTTTAGGTATATAAAAATCATGGCTCCTGGCCAAAAGGATTTTTGAAAATATTTTTTGCATTGGTATAGAGTATGTTCCCCAGGGCAGAGCCCCCATTTTTTTTTTTACACAGCTTGCCTTTTAGCCCAGAAAATAGGCATTTATAATTCGACAGATTCAACTCCCATTGCTTTCATTGAGCTTCAGGTTTGGCATCTGAACTCTTTTTAAGTTCATCGAGCCCTGCTCAAACTAAGCCCAGGGAAGTTTGGCTCATCCCCAGTGGCAAGGATGTTACTTGGTGGTTCACCAAATAGTTACTGGTCTTGTGCGGTTAATTGCCTAAGATACACCCTATAGCAGTTTTACTGCTACATGGAGGCACCTCTGTGCCAGATCACGTAACGTATACATGCGTGATCTGGCTATTCCTGGTAGGAGGTGCCAATGCACCGATCATCCAGCAGAGAGGCAGAATATGTAAACAAGGCAGATTTCGTTCTGACTGGAGGGAAGGCATGGATCATGTGTCTCTGCAAAGCAAGAATAAAAGCACCTCCCACAGTACATTTAAACACTGGTCAGGCACACAGTTAACACTTTGATTGCCCCTGATGTGAACCTCTTCCCAGCCAGTGTCATTAGTACACTGACAGCGCATTTTTCTTTAGCACTGATCACTGTATTAGTGTAACTGGTCATCAAAAGTTTCAAAAATGTCAGTGACCAAATGTGCACCCAGACCTGCTATAAGTTGCCGATCACCGTCATTACTAGTAAAAAAATAAAAAAATAAATAAAAATATCCCATAGTTTGTAGACGCTACAACTTTTGCGAATACCAATCAATATACGCTTATTGGGATTTTTTTTAACCAAAAATATGTAGCAGAATACATATTGGTCTAAATTTATTTTAAAAAATAGATTTTTTTTTAAATGTTTTTATTGGATGTGTTTTATAGCAGAAAGTAAAAAATGTATTTTTTTTTTTTTCAGAATTGTCGTTTTTTTTTTGTTGTTTATATCGCAAATGCAGAGGTGATCAAATACCACAAAAAGGTATTTGTGGGAAAAAAAGACATACATTTTATTTGGGTACAGCATGCAATTGTCAGTTAAAGTAACGCAGTACCGTATCTCTAAAAATGGCCTAGTCATGAAGAGGGGTAAATCTTTGAAGTTCAAGTGGTTCAGAAAGACTGAATTTAGCCAAGTGTATGCTGCCATGATGCCCCAAAAACAGCACTTACAGAGATTCATTGGCCAAGTGACATGCTTACCTATACACAAGCAAACACAGAAACAAAACATTCTCTAATAACCCCCTAAAGGGGAAATTTACGATCTGTGCAACACATTTAGTAGATCCCTTTCCTGCACAATTATATTCTGAATAATTGCAAACAAAAATTTTAGCACACCATCAAGGCAAATATAGAGTGAAGAAAAACAGTGTGCATTTGTAAGCCGTCAGACATGCCAAAATTTAGTTGCGGAACAATTCATTTCTTAATATAAACTTAAAGTAGATGTAAACCCTAGTCATGGAATTTGAACTAAGCACATGTATCTGTATTGTTTACTTGTTTCTCTCCAAAGCTCTAAGTGTCGTCTCTCTCTGTTGCTTCCTCCCTCTGTCATCACCATGAAAAGTTTTCTGACACATGAGATAACATGACATGAGCTATAATTTGTGTTGGGGAGGGAGATAAGCATGGAGCTTGTCTATTCAGAATACAGCTCTGCATGATCCTTAGTTTTTCTGCCTATGTGGAGGGGGAAGGGGGGGGGGGGCGGGTGTTTATTAGTAGATGCCTTTCCTGCACAAGTATATTCTGAATAATTGCAAACAAAAATTCTAGCACACCACAAAGGCAAATATGGAGTGAAGCACAACAGAAAATATTTGTGGGCTGCCAAACATGCCAAAATGTAGTTGCGGAACAAATAATATCTTAATATAAACTTAAAGTAGTTGTAAACCCTAGTCATGGAATTTGAACTAAGCACATACTGTATAGCTGTAGTGTTTACTTGTCTTTCTTCAAAGCTCTAAGTGTCGTTCCTCTCTGGTGCTTCCTCCCTCTGTTATCAGCATGAACATTTTTCAACACATGGAAAGTATACCTCACACAACCAATAGGTGTACCCCTATTACCATCTACAGCTGACCCTTATCTGGGATAAAGGTCTGGAATAGATGAATGCAATCTCTGGCCATTTGTTTACAAGCAGAATTAAGCAGCTGTGAGCTATCAATTTGCAGACATAAACACACTTTTTGCATTTTAAATGTCACTGTAGTTGACTGTATATATTACACAAAATTGCCACTTCACAGACATGGTCAGGACATCCCGGGGCATGCATTGCATTTTTAATGTTTCACTGAAGGAAAATCCCAAAAATATTGAATTGCCACCAGAACAGAAATAAAGTAGAAATCTTCCAATGGGGAAACCTGTTTCCAAGATAGTTGTTAAAGAGGAAATTTCCCTCATATTAGAAAGATATACTTTAACATCCTGCTGAGTCTACCAGCAAACAGTAATATTGATAATAAGACAAAGATAGCAAAAAAACTGATGGTGGCAATAACCCCCCCACTCTATCCAAACTAAAAAAAAAAAATGTTTTGGCTTTACTTATAGTTTAAAACTGCTTTCTTGTGCCACCTCCCTTGCAAAAATAAAGTATACCATGGCTGGACATTTGCATCAAATGGCAAAAAACAAAGAGAGTTACTTTCATATGGCATTTGCAAGTTGGAAAAGTACTGTAGAGTAATAAACCTTCATAAAATTAGAACCTTATCTGGCCTGCAGCTAATATTTTACATATTAATTATCTGTTCACTAAAAACAGTTTCCCATAATTGAAAGAGTCACATCAGAGACATGGAAAAACCTGTAGTATTTTTATTTCATGTTAACCATGCATTAGCATTCCACACTCTGCTTGAAATGAAATCCAAAATTCAATAATGACTTTCATATCATATTAACAAGGCTGCGATACAGTAGAAATACCATACTTTGAAAATTGCCAATATGTATGTTTTCATTATTTCCCTCTTATCACATTAGTACAGAACCACAATTCTCGGTTCTAAAACCTAACTTCCTTTTTCATTGCCTGCAAGATATGACAGTCATGAATTTTAAAGAGACTCATAAACAGACCTCTTGTTGGCACTAATTAGTTGGTCTGGTAAAAGCTATAGCTCTTTGACATCGGAAGTCATAAAATGTTTGTTCACATGTTCTTTATACTTTATAACTGCTTAACAAAGCTGTAAGAGTTAAAAGGAGAGTTGAAATCCTAAAGCAATGATGTCATGGTTTATCAATTTTATTATACCTTCTGGGCTTGGTGTACTTGCTATAAAATTGATATGGTATGATTGTGTTGACTTAAAAGATGGTAAAAATGCTTCAAGCACTCTTTTTTTATATACGTTGTTGATTTCTTACATTGTGTGTTGGTGTAGTAATTTATTTATGTGTCAGTTTTCTATAGACTGAATCATAGAATCAATTCAGAGATCTTACTTTTAATAAGCTATCCCAAATCCTGAAAAGCTATACACATACTGTATGTAGATAGTGCTGGCTGAGTAAATATTGCTGAAATTCTATTATGATACAAGCACAATTGGTGGTATGTAATAATTATGAGTAAATACTGAGATGCTGTAAAAAAAAAAAAATTATAAATATATGTATATATATAATATAAATATATATTTTGTAGTGTACACAATGCAAAAAGTGCTTACGGGTTTGTGGTGCCGTAAGCAGAACTCTTTCAATAAGGAATGAATAATTAAAATAACCCATACATTAGCTTTAAATATATAAATTATGACACTACAGACTTGCATTGGTACAAACGGCCACGGCCTTTATTAAATATTTTTAAAATACTATGTGGGATTTAAACAAAGGTATAGCTTGGCCCTAAAGCCCAAACTAACCACCACTGAAAAATAAACAAATAATACATATATATACTGTAGGCTAGCCAAAAAGCACAGCCTATACCACAAAATAAAATTAAACATCCCACACGCCAAACCCATTAAGGGGATGGCACCACCACAAGGCCTAAGGCCAACTCAATGCAAGATTGTAGGCCTACATCAAAAATATCATTCGCCACATCTGAAAAATTAACCAAATCACTTCTATAAAAACCGCCTAATACCCCCTCCAGGTCAGAGTGTCTATAAGACAGTCCACCTACAGAGGGCATAAATTTAGCCACGGAACGATTTACACGTTTGCGATTTCTCTCCAAAAACAATTTACCCTCAGAGAACCAAAGCAAACGCGAAACCATCTCTGAAAACACCAACCTACAGGAAGGAAAAATAGAATTAAAATACACGAAATCAGACCTGACTTGCAAAATAATATCAATATTCTTGCGATTCCCCAAATCATTACCACCTGCATGTAGAATAATAATATCAGGAACGGGCCACTTCATGCAAAGAGCAGAAAACATAGAACGCATATCAGTCCATAGAAGACCACGAACACCACACCAATATATTTTCACTGATGTAGAAGGAAATCCTAGATTACTGCCATAAGTCCTTAAAACAGCTCTTCTGTGGGCCCAAAAAATATAGGAATGCCCGATAATCCATACAATTTTAGCACTACCTGCAATTTCAAAATGAAAGGTTAGGTCTAACATAAGATCTGAAAGCATTTGATCTCCACCTGCCAATATTTTGAATAGAGCCACTGGAAAAACCTGCAACAGAAGCAGAAGTGGCAGCCCCAATTCTAAACGAATGAGACGTGATTGGCAAATGGTCCAAATGCAAGTTAGCCAAACATTTTTTAAGAATAGCACTAAATTGAAAGACAGTAACAGGAAGACCATTTTGGTGAATGAAAAATTGACCAAAAAACAGAGGCCTAACTTTCAAATACTGTTCCACCAGCAACACAACACAAATGGTAGTATCAACCTGTTTATTCAAGGAAATCAAAAAACCTTGTCCAGATTGGTCAGTTTTACATTGCCTCAAGCAAATCCTCAAGGACCCGTCAACCAAAGATACATCTTGAAACAGCAAACCATTACATGCTGTAGAAGACGAAGCAAATAACTCGGATACTCTAAAGGCTCCAAAATAACAGACACAAAAAGCAGTCTGAAACAATAAAGATTCAAAATTTGAAAAACAAACTGAAGATGTAGCACCACAAAGACTTTTCAAAATGGACAATGATATGGCAAACCTCTTATCAGAAACAACATGAGCCTTACGATAACCACGCAAAACAACTTTCACAGAAAAATAACTAGCACATGATGGATAACCACTCAAACGTGCAAAAAATGAAATTCCAGCCAAAGTTTTATTTACATAAGCAAAAGAAACATTTTTACTACATAAGTCATTCAAAAACAACATAACAGACCCCTCATCCACAGGAAGTACAGCCCTCCCTCTCGATAACCAGAAAGAGGACCATAACCCCCACGAGGACAGATAAGACGACCAAGTAGAAGGAGCCAATGAATTCCGAATAGCTGATGCAACGTCAGTCAAACAAGGGTCCACAAGTGGCTGGGGCAAGACAGGCCAATTGGAGCAGCCTGGGGCGCCAACATCCGAAACCTGTGGAACTGCAGGCGGGATAAAGAATCAGCTATATCATTCGAAAAACCTGGGATATACTTCGCTTTTAACCAAACATTCAATCGAAGACACTGCAAAACTAAGAAACGTAATAGAGAAATGACAGGTAAGGAACGAGAGGACAAACAGTTGACAGCAAATACAACTCCTTGGTTGTCAGAATGTAAAATAATCCTCTTATTCCTAAATTGCTGTCCCCACAATTCCAATGCAACAAGCACAGGAAACAACTCCAAAAGCACTATACTAGAAGTCAAACCCCTACTAATCCAATCAGGATGCCAAGGAGCAGCAGACCAATTGCCATCCCAATAAGCCCCAAAACCGTGTGCTGCAGAGGCATCTGTGAATAAATTAAGAGCAGAAGCAGAACAAAAATCATCCTGCCAAACAGAAGATCCATTAAAGTCATCCAAAAACCTTAACCACATCCGCAAATCCTCAGATATAGCAGAAGAAATTCTCACAAAATGAAAAGGGGATGAAAAACCAGAAATGGCTCTATACAAACGTTTACAAAAAACCCTGCCCATAGGCAGCACACGACAGGCAAAATTTAAAAGTCCCAGAAGAGACTGAATAGTCCTCAACTGGACTTTTTTCTTACACAAAATGAATTGCAACAAAAATTTTATCTTTGAGATCTTGGCAGCTGGGAGGCGAAATTCCATCAATACAGTGTCTATTTCAATACCCAAAAATTCAAGCCTGGTGGTAGGGAATACAGTCTTCTCATTAGCCAAGGGGATCCCAAACTCATAACAAATAATTTTGAATTCAGTAAAGATTCTCAGACAATCCAGAGAATCAGCACCCCCAATGAACAAGAAATCATCAAGGTAATGTAAAACATTACCAGAAGACGCCCTACTGGATACTACCCATTCAATAAAACAAGAAAAGAGCTCAAAATAAGAGCAGGACAGCGAACACCCCATAGGCAAACATTTGTCGTAGAAAAACTGATCACAAAAAAAAAATTCCTAAGGAGTTGAACGCAGAAGGGTTTATAGGCAAGAGTCTAAACGCAGACTTCACATCAGACTTGGCTAACAAAGCAGAGGCCCCAACACCCCTAATCTTCTTCAATGCATCTTCAAATGTGGAATAGGATACAGAACAAAGAGAAGGGTCAATGTCATCATTAAGAGACAGCCCGTCAGGGTAGGACAAGTGATGGATAAGGCGAAACTCGCCGACCTCCTTCTTTGGGATAAGCCCCAATGGGGAAATGCGGAAATCTGGAAAAGGGGGGGAAGAAAAAGGGCCAGCCATCCTACCAGCATCAATTTCTTTAAAAAGCTTTTCACGAACCAACTCTGGGAATTCACGTACAGAAGGTAAATTGTCAACGACAAAACATCCAGAACCAGAATATGGGGGCAAATAAAAACCAAATCTAAAACCCTCATACAAAATCAAAGCTTTGTCACTGTCTGGGTACTCCATGAGCCAGGGAAGCATTTTTTCCCAGCTCACCGGAGTTGCCGCTCTTTTGAAAAAGCTGATCCTTAGCTGAAGGGACAGAAGGCGGATTATTCTTTTTAAAACAACGAGAAATAGGGTGATTATTTGCACAATGTGAACACTCGTGTCTAAATCTGCAATTAGAAGGGGAACACATGCCTTCATTAAAAGCAAAGCACACTCCCTTTCTTAATTGCCCAAAGTTGGAAGAAAGGGCAGATGATCTTGAAGGGGCAGATGATCTTTGTGGCAATAACAAATTAATCCACAACCCCACATCCTTTACTCCCCACTTTAAGGAATGATGAATAGAAAGCTTCTGTCTAAGGATTCATCATAACTGTACCAACCAAATCCTTGAAAATGTTTGTAAGCCTCCAGGACAATGTCGAGATGTTGAAAAAGACCTGAACATAATTCAGGACGCCTTTCACCTAAAACACTCGCAAAAATACAATAACCCTGCAGCCAATTATTAAAAGACTTTGGAATATTCCTAAGTCTATCCTCACACTGCTTCTCACCATCCTTACCTGCAGTTCTGTAATGAGGTAATAAAGTCAAAAGATCAACAAATTCCCCCCTCCAAATCCGTTCTTTAACCGAAGAAGGTAAATGAAATCCTAAAGGTGAAATTTCACAAGGCATACTCTCCTTCATTCAAACAGTAGGTACCAAAGGAGAAGAAACAGGAACAGAGGGGGTAGATACATCATGCAAAGCAGGGCGATCTGTAGGAAGCAACGCCTCAGACCAAACTTCGGTCAGAGGGTCCGCAACAGGTGGCCCCTGGACAAGCACATTAGAAACAATAACCTTGTCAACAGGCATAGTAGAACCCACAGCAACAGGAGAAGACATTTGAGAACAAAATTCAGTCAACATGGCAAAGAAATTCCTGAGCATATGAGACTGACCTTCAGGTACTGCGTCATTAACGACCACAGTACCAGTAGAACACCCAGGCAGGATCCCTGAAGCAGAGCAGTCAGATGAGGAAACTGGAACGACAGGAACCGGGATGGTAGGCCGAGCCGCTGACACTTCCGGACCGACAACCTGGAAAGAAGGAGTGATATTAGCAAAGGGGGCCGACTGAGAATTGGTACTACATGTACCTCGAACGGGCCTTCCCTTTTTCCCGGAATTCCTGCAGGAAGCGGCGACATCATCTCCAAAACGACCCGGTCGCTTCACCGAGCGGAGCGGGCGTCCATCTTGCCTCTTTGCGACCGTCGCCCGGAAATGACGATCCGGAACTGCGTCATCGGGGTCAAAGACCTGACGATCCGGAAATGCGTCACTGGGGTCACGGTCCCGACAGGCAGGAATTGCATCACTGGGGTCACGGGCAGCCTTTCTGACTGGACGACCTCGGCCAACATGACCCGCGTCAGCAGGGAGTGCCACAGACACAGGAGAAACGTCATCAGTAACAGCCGAAGAAGATCGGCAAGGCTCCACCGGCTCCGGGATCGAAGAAAAGGACAGGCAACGCCGCATCCATTCGACACCATCAGCTTCCCCGGCCCGGTTCAAGATCTGCTGGAGAAGGGATTCCATAGCAGGTCAGTAACAACAACAAAAAGTCCTGAAGCTATTGTCTGTTGCTCCCGCTGCTGAATGAATTTTAACCGTTAGATTTCCTCTTTATATAGGGGAGTCCAAACGGCTCAAGGTGAAAATTCTGTCATTTTTGGACCAACCAACAACAGGTAATAAAAAAGTAGCCAGTAATATTACATTGTCATTGTCCAATCAATAATAGAGTTAAATGACCAATCATATATTCTGTCTTATCAACCAATAGACTGTCTTTAATAACATGTAATTAAATCTTTTTTTTTTTTTTTTATACCAACTGTCATGCTACGTCCCCACAAATGAATGACAGGTACATTTTATGACCTGTCCTTCATCTTTTTTATGTTTGTTTAACCACTTGCCTACTGGGCACTTTCACCCCCTTCCAGCCCAGGCCAATTTTCAGCTTTCAGTGCTCTCACATTGTGAATGACAATTACTCAGTCATGCTACATTGTACTCAAATTACATTTTTATCATTTTTTTCACACAAATAGAGTTTTCTTTTGGTGGTACTAATTTACCACTAGGTTTTTTATTTTCTACGATATTGGCGGAAAAAGAACGCCAAAAAAAAGAACAAAAGAATTGTTTTGAAAAAACAATATTGTCTACTTTTTTTTTTTTTAAAACAGAAACACTGTACCCATATGAATTTTTCACACAAATAAAGCTTTCTTTTGGTGATATATAATCATGACTGGATTTTTTATTTTTTGTGCTATACATAAAAAAGGCCGAAAAAGTTGTGAAAAAACGCCTTTTTTCTTTGTTTCTGTCATAAAATTTTGCAAATCAGTCATTTTTCTTCACAAATTTTGGCCAAAATTGATAGTACTACAATAACCCAAATAATGGTCCTTTCACATGGACTTTCTGATCAGGTCCACCTGTCAGTTTTTCAGGCGTACCTGACCAGATGCCCTATGCATCCCTATGGAGCAGCAGATGTCAGCGGTGACATGTCCGCTGACACCTGCTGCTATCCGATCCTGTCCATAAAATCCAGATGGATGGAAACCCTATTTTCCATCCGTCTGGAGGATCAGATCAGATAGGATCGGATCAGATGAAAACGGACAGGCGGTCCGTTTTCATCTGATCTCCCATATAGGAGAGTGGGGCTCTGATAAGTCTGTCTCTGCAAAGTAAGCAGAGGCGGACCTGTCATATGTCTGCTCACCGGGGATCGGCCAATCAATCCTTGCTAAGCAAAATGGAGTCCACCGGGCGGAAAGCTCGTGTGAAAGGACCCAAATGTATTTTGTTTGGTCTTTGGGAAAGTTATAGAGTCTACAAGCTATGGTGCCAATCATTTAAAATTGATCACATCTCATTTACTGAAGGCCTATCTCATTTATTGAGACACTAACAAGCCAGGAAAGTACAAATACCCCCAAATGACCCCCTTTTGAAAAATAGACATTTCAAGGTATTTAGTAAGTCACATGGTGAATTTTTTGAAGTTGTAATTTTTACCAACAATTCTTTGTAAAATTAAGACTTTTTTTTTTTTTTTTTTTACAAAATTGTCATAATAACAGGTTATTTCTCTTACACAGCATATACATACTTGCAACTACACCCCAAAACACATTCTACTACTCCTGAGTATGGAGATACCACATGTGTGAGACTTTTTCACAGCCCGGCCACATACACAGGCCCAACATGCAGGGAGCACCGTCAGGTGTTCTTGGGACATAAATTACACAGCTAAAGGCATGACGACCTATCACACTTTTGAAGGCCCTGGAGCACCAGGACAATGGAAACGCCCATAAAATGACCCCATTTTGGAAGGCAAACACTCCAAAATAAAATGTATGAGGCTTAATGAGTCTTTGGAGAAATGTGGAAAGAAAATAAAAATGCATTTTTTTTTACACAAAGTTGTCAATTTATAAAATATTTCTAAGACACAGTAAGCGCATAGCAAAAATTGCACCCCAAAATACATTCTGCTACTCCTCCTGAGTATAGCAATACCACATGTGTGAGACTTTTATACAGCCTGGCCACATACAGAGGCCCAACATCCAAGTAGCACCCTCAGGCGTTCTAACAGCATAAATTACACAGATAATTTCATGACAACTTATCACACTTTTGAAGGCCCTGGAGCACCAGGACAATGGAAACCCCTATCAAATGACCCCATTTTGGAAAGCAAACACCCAAATGTATTCTATGAGGCATTAAGAGTCTTTTGAACATGTCATTTTTTTCCACAAGTTTTTGGAAAATGTGGAAAGAAAATGAAAACGCATTTTTTTACATAAAGTTGTTCATTTATACAATATTTCTAACACATAGCATGTTCCTAGCAAAAATGTCACCCTAAAATACATTCTGCTACTCCTCCTGAGTATGATGATACCACATGTGTGAGACTTTTACACAGCCTGGCCACATACAGTGGCCCAAAAATCAAATAGCACCTTCAGGCATTCTAGGAGCAAAAATTACACATCTAATTTACTAACAACCTATCATTTTTAAAGGCCCTTCATATTTCTAACACATAGCATGTACATACCAAGAATTACACAACAAAATAACTTCTATTGAGGAAAGGGTTAAAAAAAAGTATTACCGGTGGTTTTAGTAGTGCAGTTGTCCACAGAGGAAAGCATTGGTCCAGGCAGCAGACACTGACTTGTTTAGTGACAATATTATTAATTAGCCAAGCAGCAGGAAAGAATATTGTTTATAGTCAGTAAAGGGATATTGTCAGCACAGCCAAAGCATTTATCCAAAGGAATTGTCTAGGCAGAGAAATGGTCAGCACAGCCATAATATTGGTCCTTGTACACTGTTACCTGCAGGTACTCGTTATTGTACCGTTCCTTAGCCCTTCATAAACATACTGCTACAGCTAATTATTCCCATAGTACAGGTAGCAGGCAGAGGTGTGGTCAGTTCATGCGGCAGGCAGAGGCATGATGGCAGTGCCTCAGTCAGGTAAGACCTGGGCACAGGGGTAGAGGCTTCTCCCACCCCAAATCTCTTTGAAGGCCTGAACTGCAGACTCTAATCCGGAAATTCCGAAATCATCCAGAAAAAAAACAATTCTGGAGTCCCTCACATATGTGAGACCCCTGTGTACTACAGTAGCAGCACAACAGATCATTCCAAGAGGTAGGCAGAAGCATAGTTGATAAAACAGGCCAGGGTCAGTTCACATGCAAGAAGTCCAAGTGGTAGGCAGAAGCATAATTGATAAAACAGGCCAGGGTCAGTTCATGTGGAAGCAGTCTGTCTTGGATCTTAATGTCCGCTTGATGCGCAAATAACTCTGTTGCACTAATAAGTGCACCAAGTGCAATTAATCCCTTAGTGCTAAAAAGCACAGTTCTCAGCACTTTTGTATAAGGTAATGGAGCATGCTCAGTAGTACCCAGTAATAGAGACACACAAGATGCTCGATAGAATGTCCTGCCTAAAGCATAGGGAAAACAGCAGGAAGTGATGGCTCTATACAACATTAGCCAATCAGTTCCAAATGTACAGTCACATGATAAAAGTTACTCACATAGAATCAGCCAATGACACACCTGTATACATTCAAATATACAATAGAAAGGGGAGTACACAATAGTGAACGAGCAGAACAGCGTGCATGGCTTCCCACCGTTGGTGCATGGAAATCCGCGCACCACAGTTAACAATAAAACCAACATGTAACGGAATTTGCGCCTAACAGTACACAGTGAAACCAGCATGTAGAACCATGAATGATGTTCTGATCAAACTCATACATCCATTCCTGCCACTACTACTAGCGTGAATCCCACTTCAGCAAGGCTCAGAGAACAATGCCTAATAGGATTATACTACTGTTCCTGTGCGGCTATCTGCAAAAAAGAGCCATGCTGTTTCCACTATGGTGATCAGGCACAGTGGAAAGACATGAGCCTGTATCCCTTCATAAAGTCAGATAGATATCAACACGATATTGACTTTACAGAGCAAACATATCCCCGCTGAGTTATCAAATCAGCACATTATACAGGGGCCCCTGCTGGTGGTCATATCCTTGCTGCTTAATCCTTGAACTCCGCACCGAAATACACATAGATCTCTACCGGCAAACAGACCCGCGCATAGCGGATGGAGAGCGGTGGAGATGTCTTTGTAGAGCGAACGCGTCTACACATCTAAAGGAAGGTTTTCACTGCCAGTAGTCTTTCCTCAATGTCGGTTCGCCCGTACATGCTCTAATGAGCGTATTGCAAGCAAACCGACAGCAGAAGCCTTAATGACAAGCTAAATAAAACACATGCTGAAAAATGTCCACACTCGTCCAAATAAAATTTGCACAAGAAGTCCAAGTGGTAGGCAGAAGCGTAGTTGATAAAACAGGCCAGGGTCAGTTCACGTGGAAGTAGTCCAAACAGTAGGCAGAGGCATAGTCAAAAAACAGGCCAGAGTCAGTTCAAGTGGAAGGCAGTGGGATGGTTATTTGAGGAAGCATGGAAAATGGTCAGCACAGATGATGAAAATGGGGAAATGGTTAAAAATATAGACTAATATTTTAGGGATGTGTGATAAAGTCGGAAGCATTTTCCAATGTATAGACCGGGTTTGGGACAATGGTAGCTGGTATCTCTTTGAAATCCTCTTTTGCTGCATACGCAACATCTTTTTTGGCGTCCTCTGCCTGCTTCAGATGGTGGAATTTAGTCCGGGAAGTGGCGCTCATGAAATCGGCTAACATCATCAGAGCAAAGGTTTTCTGGGGGGTCTTGCTGATAGATGAGGGATGCGACAATTTCTTTGATTAATTTTAGGAAGGGGGTGGGCTTTCTGTGGATTTGGTGTAGATGATATATGCATTATAAATGGTCAAATGAATCAGATAAATCACTGACCCCGTATTTGGCCCTTTTGCTAAGAATATATTGTTTTATTCCTAGCCAGCCTGTAAAGTGTACCAGTGACTCATTCACACATATATTCTGATCAGATACATGAAGTTATGCAAATCTTTGGAAGAAAAAAAAATTATGATTGGGCGATTTTTACATATATTGTCATAATTTGGATGATTTTGGGGAGGGCACTGGGTGTTGTCGCTGAAATGAAGGAAGTGCATACTCATCTCATATTGGGACCTGGACATTACAGCAGAATAAATGGGCATGTGGTGGATGGGGTTGGTGGACCAGTAGACGTGTCCTTCATATTTTTTGTAAGCCCTATGTTTATGGTGAGGCCCATAAACTATTTGAACTCCTCCAAAGTCAGATCTCTCCACTCAAAGGGGCGGGCATAAGATGATTGGGGGTTGTTTGCAATATACTGCTGGGCATATAGATAGGTCTGGTCCTCAATAAATTGCAACAAAGTGTGGAGCAAAAATAAACAAAAAAATTAATTTCAGAGAAATTCTTGGTATTGGCCCGTGGTGAAAGGGGGAATGCTTGCTAATCCCAAGTTGGAAAGTGGCCGTGTTGGGTTGGCAAGGGCATCTGGGAGGTATGTAGTGGCCCTGACTCTTGAGGGGATACTGCAGCACTGGTTCTGGGCATTTGATCCTGGGGTGTATCGCTGGTGGCAGCGCTTGTACTAGGCCTGAGCATTCGATCCTGGGGTCTATTTCCTGCGGCTGCCTGGTTTCCAGAGTGCCGTGCCCTTTTAGGAGGAACCTATTCTTCCTCCAATTCAGTTGCCGATCCACTGCTATCAATCAGTTCAAATTCAGAATTGGATTTGGAATCAGAGTTGAAACCTGATGAGAACTCCCTGCTGCTCTTGCAGTCATGGAGAGGATTTGAAACACCTTCTCATTGCTGTAAAATATTTTGCACATGCTGCTGATGGTTGCTGTGTAACAGGTGTGTAGAAGCATGGTACTTTTATGGGTGTAACATTTGCACCAACTTACACTAAACTAGGGCAGAGGAGCATCACATCTTTACTGCTTACAGATGGCCCACCGCATATATATACGGCGGCAGGATGGCCCGGCTGCGCAAAAATCGCGTACATGTACATGATTTTGTGCACGTGACCTGGGGCGTGCATGTGCTGCCGGAGTGATTGGACACAGTGGGAGCCAATCAGCGGGGCCAGTGACCACAATGGCCCCGGGGACTCACCAATTGGTCGAAGGAAAGGAAGAATGGCGGTCTGCATATGTAAACAAGGCAGACCACTGTTCTGTAAGGGAGTAAAAGAGAGATCTTTTGTTTCAGCTAAGCAGAAACACAGATCTCTCTTGTCATCCAGTGCATACAACCCCCCCCCCCCCCACAGTTAGAAAGCAATTCCTAGGAGCACACTTAACCTCTTGATCGCCCCTGATATTAACCCCTTCCCTGCCAGTGTCATTTATTCAGTGACAGTGCATTTTTTTTAGCACTGATCACTGTATTGGTGTCCCTGGTCCCCAAAAAGTATCACTTAGGGGTTTATTTACCATAGCACCTAGTCGGCAAATGGGTGAACAAATGGTCACAAGCGGCTAAAATCCATTGAACACAACTAAATCTAGTCGGAAAAAGTATTCACTATAGCATGTGGTAAAAACAAAGTAGGCAAAATCAAATTTATTATAGGTCACATAAATCAGTGACCATCTAAATCAGTAGTCATGGTAGAAGCAGGTGAATTGCACATGGAAATAATGTTTAGAGCTTATTTTATAGACTAAATGGTTCCTAAACATGTGGTATATTGTTTGGAGGTGATCTGCTTTTAAATTTCTTGAAATATTGTTGTGAAAGCAGAAATATGCTTGAAAGTCTGAGAAGAGATAAATTCACCCTGTTTTTAGAACTCTGTCCTGACACAACTGAGCATGCCCAGACTGAAAACTAGTCACAAACCTACTCTCATTTTGTTTTAGAAAAAAGAGGGGTGAAAATCACCTGAAATTTGAGGGGTTATAGTATATACTCACTGACTCACCGTTAAGGTGTGGTATGTGCCCAAAAAAATAGACATATAAGGAGGAGGGGTAACAGCTGAAGTAGAAGACTGTCAAAAAGTAGGCAATAATCTACCATGCAGTTTAGTATGCAAAAATGTTTATTGAAGCTAATTATATAGAAATAAATATGGATACACGTCCATTATATAGATTAAACCTTTGAAAAATCGACCATTAACACACCCTTCAAATCACAATAACCATTGCCCATTGAAATTGAGGGATACAGCTGTGTATAGTCATGAAATCCAACCAATGGTTGGGTAGGTGCGATTGCTCCAATTTGGCTAGTATTGCCATTCATTAAACCATCATGAATAAGCTGCAATGTTAAAGGAATAATTACACAGCCCCAATCAATGTGGTTTTTAATATTGTTGTGGTTTGAATGGTGTGTTAATGTTCAATTTTTGGAAGGTTTAATCTACATAATGGACGTATATCCACATTTATTTCTATTTAATTAGCTTCAATAAACGTTTTTGCATACTAAACTGCATGGTAGATTATTGTCTACTTTTTGATAGTCTGGTTCTTCAGCTGTCATCCCTTTTCTTTATGTCGTTTTGTTTTAGCCCCGTGCTATAGTGAATTCCGAAATGTGTGAATGCCAAACAAGCGTTCCAAGGGGGAATTTGGGAGAGCTAGAAATCTATGTACTATTTATATATAAATGCAAGTATCAACCATCAATTCTCATTGTATAACTGTTAATTCCACAAAAACATACATTTTAATTTTGAAATGAACTCTCTAATTCATAAAATAAATTGTCCTTGCAGCTGCAAAGTTTGCAAGCTGTCGCTTCCTATTTCTTTTTTTTAAACAATGCTAGTAATGTTTTCCTGTTTTTGGAACTGATATTATTCTCTCTCTCTCTACACACACACACACACACACACACACACATATATATATATATATATATATATATATATACTATATTTACACTGCTCAAAAAAAAAATAAAGGAACTCTTTTTTACTCAGAGTATAGCATCAAGTCAATTAAACTCCTGGGATATTGATCAGGTCAGTAAAGTAGCAAAGGGGGTTGTTAATCAGTTTCAGCTGCTTTGGTGTTAATGAAATTAACAACAGGTGCACTAGATGGGAAACAATGAGGCGACCTCCAAAACAGGAATGGTTTTACAGGTGAAGGCCACTGTCATTTTTTGCCCTACTCATCTTTTCTGACTGTTTTCCACTAGAGCGCGCGGGGGGCGTGTTACTGGGAGGCCGTTTAAAAACGGCCTCCCGAAAATTCAAGTCCGCGCTGCAGCCGTATATAGGCTGTAGCGCGGATGGGAGAAGGTTAAATATGGTTATTTAAATATAGATATATATAGATATATAGATTCTGTTAACCAGGGCTTGTGCTGGAACTCACCCTCCCTGCCCACAACTCCATCCCAACTCCGCCCACAGCCCCACCCCAGCCACGCCTTCCTCAGAGGTGTAAATTATACAGTCGCCAAATAGTGGGTGTGATTGAGGCTTAGAATTGTGTATTGCAGAAGGCGCAAGATTCAGAAAAGTGAAGCACACAGAGTACAGGACTCAGGAATATGTATTGTGCAGTGCTGAGGTTTGCATACTGTATCATACAGGGTGCAGCAGCCATAAACATGTACAGTACACAACATTAAAAGGTACAGTATGTACCACACAGCATAGAGACTATGATCAGGAGCATTTAAGGTACACTGTACATACATAATCTGAGCTGTATAATACACACTCCTAACGGCTACCCCCGTATATTGTGCTTTACAATATATAATCATGACCTCTGTTCTCTTTATACTAGGCTGTATTTTACATACTTCTGACCACTGCACTCTGTGCTGTACTTTACATACTCCCGGCTGCTGAACTCTGTATTCTGAGATGTATTTTGCATGCTTCTGAATGCTGTAATCCACACATACAGAGTGGTTGGATTATGCAACATATAGCCCTGTGTACAGAGTGCAGTGGTCAGTAGGGATGATCGAACGGTTCGGGTCGACCATCGGTTCGACCCGAACATTGACTGTTTGAAATTCGGCCAAATTTCGAACTTTTTGCGGTAAAAGTTCGGAATTCGGCACCAGAACCGCCCAGAATGCAATGGGACAGGAACTGGGCTTTAAAAGACTGTGATTGGAGCAGAAACGTGAGTAAAAGCCAATTGAGGGGGCAGGAGTCTGCTAGGAATGTGATTGGAGTGACTAGGGGGTCCAGAGGCCAATCTGTAGTGAATACGCCCCCCTGTATATAACATAGCCCCGCCAAATCTCTAGCACTGTAATAGAGAGGCTGTGGAAGAGAGTGGAAGCAGTTCTGTTACTCCTGCTGCTCCAGTGTCATTTAGCAATTATTAGTGTGAGGAAAGGGATATGCAGTGTAGTTAGGGTACTATATACCACTATAGTTAGATTCAATAATCTAGTTTCTGTAGGGAAAGTGTTAAGTGTCAGGGTGACCGTAGTGTAGGGTGAACTGACTCTGCTATGCCAGGGTGACAGAACTCTTCCATGTCAGGGTGACCGCCAGAAGAAAAAGATAATTTTTCTTAGAATTATTAGTAGAGTAGGGATGGGGTTCGGCTCCTTTAACACCTGGGCATTTTTGTTTCAGGCATTTATTGGGCTTTTTTGTGGACGTCTTTGGAGGCAGGCATGACATCTGAACTTCTGTGTAGGGGTATACACACACACACACAAATATATGTATATATACACATACACACATATAGGTGTGAAAGGAGCGGAACCCCATCCCTGCGCTACTGAAATAATTTCAGTAGCGCAGAGATAGGGTTCCGCTCCTTTCACACCTTGGCGTTTTTGTTTCAGGCGTTTATTGGGAATTTTCTGGAGGCAGGCATGACATCTGAACTTCTGTATAGGGGTATATATATATATATGTGTGTGTGTGTGTGTGTGTGTGTGTGTGTGTGTATATATATATATGTGTATGTATATATATATATATTTATATATATATATATATACATATACACAGTGCCTTGCGAAAGTATTCGGCCCCCTTGAACTTAGCAAACTTTTGCCACATTTCAGGCTTCAAAGATAAAGATATAAAACTGT
>NC_138769.1:524973185-524975685 GCF_965119305.1 Pelophylax lessonae | reverse complement strand
TCCCCTTCCCCCAGCTCTCTCACCTGTTCACAAATCCTACCCTCCCTCAGCTCTCTCACCTGTTCACAAATCCTCCCCTACCCCCAAGCTCTCTCACCTGTTCACAAATCCTCCCCCCAGCTCTCTCATTTGTTCACAAACCCTCTCCTCCCCCAGCTCTCTCACCTGTTCACAAACCCTCCCCTCCCCCCAGCTTTTTCACCTGTTCACAAGTCCTCCCTTCCCACCAACTCTCTCACCTGTTCACAAATCCTCCAACCAACCCCCAGCTCTCATCTGTTCACAAATACCCCCCCAGCTCTGTCACATGTTCACAAATCCTCCCCTCCCCCCAGCTCTCTCATCTGTTCACAAATCCTCCCATACTCCCAGCTCTCTCACCTGTTCACAAATCCCCCCCAGCTCTCTCACCTGTTCAAAAATCCTCCCCTCTCCCCAGCGCTCTCCCCTGTTTACAACCCCCCCAGCTCTCTCACAAATCTTCTCCTCCCCTCCAGCCCTCTCTCACCTGTTCACAAATCCTCCAACCCCCCAGCTCTCTCACCTGTTTACAAATCATCCCACCCCCAGCTCTCTCACAAATCTTCTCCTCCCCTCCAGCCCTCTCTCACCTGTTCACAAATCCTCCCTTCCCACAACTCTCTCACCTGTTCACAAATCCTCCAACCAACCCCCATCTCTCACCTGTTCACAAATACCCCCCCAGCTCTCTCACCTGTTCCTGAATCCCCCCCAGCTCTCTCATCTCTTCACAAATCATCCCCTCCCCCGCTCTCTTACCTGTTCACATATCCTCCCCTCCCCCAGCTCTCTCACCTGTACACAAATCCTCCCCTTCCCCCAGCTCTCTCACCTGTTCACAAATCCTACCCTCCCTCAGCTCTCTCACCTGTTCACAAATCCTCCCCTACCCCCAAGCTCTCTCACCTGTTCACAAATCCTCCCCCCAGCTCTCTCATTTGTTCACAAACCCTCTCCTCCCCCAGCTCTCTCACCTGTTCACAAACCCTCCCCTCCCCCCAGCTTTTTCACCTGTTCACAAATCCTCCCTTCCCACCAACTCTCTCACCTGTTCACAAATCCTCCAACCAACCCCCAGCTCTCACCTGTTCACAAATACCCCCCCAGCTCTGTCACATGTTCACAAATCCTCCCCTCCCCCCCCAGCTCTCTCATCTGTTCACAAATCCTCCCATACTCCCAGCTCTCTCACCTGTTCACAAATCCCCCCCCCCCCAATTCTCTCACCTGTTCAAAAATCCTCCCCTCTCCCCAGCGCTCTCCCCTGTTTACAACCCCCCCCCCAGCTCTCTCACAAATCGTCTCCTCCCCTCCAGCCCTCTCTCACCTGTTCACAAATCCTCCACTCCCCCCAGCTCTCTCACCTGTTTACAAATCATCCCACCCCCAGCTCTCTCACAAATCTTCTCCTCCCCTCCAGCCCTCTCTCACCTGTTCACAAATCCTCCACTCCCCCCAGCTCTCTCACCTGTTTACAAATCATCCCACCCCCAGCTCTCTCACAAATCCTCCCCTCCCCCCCAGCTCTCTTACCTGCTCACAAATCCTCCCCTCCCCCCACACCCCCACACAAAAAGCTCTCTCACCTGTTCACAAATCCCCCCGCCCAGTTCTCTCACCTGTTCAAAAATTCCTTCCCCCCAGCTCTCTCACCTATCCACAAATCCTCTCCAGCTACACCCCCCCCCCCCTCCACAGAGGTGATCAAATATCACCAAAAGAAAGCTCTATTTGTGGGATAAAAAGACATTAAATTTATTTGGGTACAGCGTCGCACGATGCTGAATTGTCAGTTAAAGCAATGCAGTGGTGTAACACAAAAAATTGCCTGATCAGGAAGGGGGTAAAACCTTCCAGAGCTGAAGTGTTTAATTATATTAAATCATTAATAGCCCTTTAGAAGCACTTTTTTTTTCTTGTTACCTTGACAGTCTTGTGTTTTTTTGTGAAACAGGACATGTCTAAGAACAAATACAATCACAAGTTCATTGGAGAAGAGCAGATGTTCTTCATTAATTACTTGGATTTAAGTCACCAGGAAATCACTTCTCAATGCAGATAGTTGTCATTCGACTTATGTAAAAAGAGCTATACCTAAGGCCTGGTTTATCAGGGCCACCACAGTGGGGGAGAAATTCCTGGAGTGTGGCTATGATCAACCAACTATAACAAAAGCATATGTTAATGCTACAGATACAATTATTTTACGTCTGTCACATTCAACTCTACTTTAGCTTAGAGTTTAATTGGATGATACATATTATTTATAGATATTTACCTATAGTACATAAAACATGGGCTTAAGATAGGCCTTAATGTAATGAGTCCAATTTGTAGCTAGAAAAGCACCTACTACAGGAAGCATCACATCTCCTATTCTATTTCTCTCTAAAAATACCTTGAGCACATGGCTATGCACTACAGGCTCCAAGATTAGAACACATAAGAATACAACTAGAGTGAGATATTTTGTAGATTG
>NC_138769.1:524823185-524970685 GCF_965119305.1 Pelophylax lessonae | reverse complement strand
CTCCAGCCCTCTCTCACCTGTTCACAAATCCTCCACTCCCCCCAGCTCTCTCACCTGTTTACAAATCATCCCACCCCCAGCTCTCTCACAAATCTTCTCCTCCCCTCCAGCCCTCTCTCACCTGTTCACAAATCCTCCCTTCCCACAACTCTCTCACCTGTTCACAAATCCTCCAACCAACCCCCAGCTCTCACCTGTTCACAAATATCCCCCCAGCTCTCTCACCTGTTCCCGAATCCCCCCCAGCTCTCTCATCTCTTCACAAATCATCCCCTCCCCTGCTCTCTTACCTGTTCACATATCCTCCCCTCCCCCAGCTCTCTCACCTGTACACAAATCCTCCCCTTCCCCCAGCTCTCTCACCTGTTCACAAATCCTACCCTCCCTCAGCTCTCTCACCTGTTCACAAATCCTCCCCTACCCCCAAGCTCTCTCACCTGTTCACAAATCCTCCCCCCAGCTCTCTCATTTGTTCACAAACCCTCTCCTCCCCCAGCTCTCTCACCTGTTCACAAACCCTCCCCTCCCCCCAGCTTTTTCACCTGTTCACAAGTCCTCCCTTCCCACCAACTCTCTCACCTGTTCACAAATCCTCCAACCAACCCCCAGCTCTCATCTGTTCACAAATACCCCCCCAGCTCTGTCACATGTTCACAAATCCTCCCCTCCCCCCAGCTCTCTCATCTGTTCACAAATCCTCCCATACTCCCAGCTCTCTCACCTGTTCACAAATCCCCCCCAGCTCTCTCACCTGTTCAAAAATCCTCCCCTCTCCCCAGCGCTCTCCCCTGTTTACAACCCCCCCAGCTCTCTCACAAATCTTCTCCTCCCCTCCAGCCCTCTCTCACCTGTTCACAAATCCTCCACCCCCCCAGCTCTCTCACCTGTTTACAAATCATCCCACCCCCAGCTCTCTCACAAATCTTCTCCTCCCCTCCAGCCCTCTCTCACCTGTTCACAAATCCTCCCTTCCCACAACTCTCTCACCTGTTCACAAATCCTCCAACCAACCCCCAGCTCTCACCTGTTCACAAATACCCCCCCAGCTCTCTCACCTGTTCCTGAATCCCCCCCAGCTCTCTCATCTCTTCACAAATCATCCCCTCCCCCGCTCTCTTACCTGTTCACATATCCTCCCCTCCCCCAGCTCTCTCACCTGTACACAAATCCTCCCCTTCCCCCAGCTCTCTCACCTGTTCACAAATCCTACCCTCCCTCAGCTCTCTCACCTGTTCACAAATCCTCCCCTACCCCCAAGCTCTCTCACCTGTTCACAAATCCTCCCCCCAGCTCTCTCATTTGTTCACAAACCCTCTCCTCCCCCAGCTCTCTCACCTGTTCACAAACCCTCCCCTCCCCCCAGCTTTTTCACCTGTTCACAAATCCTCCCTTCCCACCAACTCTCTCACCTGTTCACAAATCCTCCAACCAACCCCCAGCTCTCACCTGTTCACAAATACCCCCCCAGCTCTGTCACATGTTCACAAATCCTCCCCTCCCCCCCCAGCTCTCTCATCTGTTCACAAATCCTCCCATACTCCCAGCTCTCTCACCTGTTCACAAATCCCCCCCCCCCCAATTCTCTCACCTGTTCAAAAATCCTCCCCTCTCCCCAGCGCTCTCCCCTGTTTACAACCCCCCCCCAGCTCTCTCACAAATCGTCTCCTCCCCTCCAGCCCTCTCTCACCTGTTCACAAATCCTCCACTCCCCCCAGCTCTCTCACCTGTTTACAAATCATCCCACCCCCAGCTCTCTCACAAATCTTCTCCTCCCCTCCAGCCCTCTCTCACCTGTTCACAAATCCTCCACTCCCCCCAGCTCTCTCACCTGTTTACAAATCATCCCACCCCCAGCTCTCTCACAAATCCTCCCCTCCCCCCCAGCTCTCTTACCTGCTCACAAATCCTCCCCTCCCCCCACACCCCCACACAAAAAGCTCTCTCACCTGTTCACAAATCCCCCCGCCCAGTTCTCTCACCTGTTCAAAAATTCCTTCCCCCCAGCTCTCTCACCTATCCACAAATCCTCTCCAGCTACACCCCCCCCCCCTCCACAGAGGTGATCAAATATCACCAAAAGAAAGCTCTATTTGTGGGATAAAAAGACATTAAATTTATTTGGGTACAGCGTCGCACGATGCTGAATTGTCAGTTAAAGCAATGCAGTGGTGTAACACAAAAAATTGCCTGATCAGGAAGGGGGTAAAACCTTCCAGAGCTGAAGTGTTTAATTATATTAAATCATTAATAGCCCTTTAGAAGCACTTTTTTTTTCTTGTTACCTTGACAGTCTTGTGTTTTTTTGTGAAACAGGACATGTCTAAGAACAAATACAATCACAAGTTCATTGGAGAAGAGCAGATGTTCTTCATTAATTACTTGGATTTAAGTCACCAGGAAATCACTTCTCAATGCAGATAGTTGTCATTCGACTTATGTAAAAAGAGCTATACCTAAGGCCTGGTTTATCAGGGCCACCACAGTGGGGGAGAAATTCCTGGAGTGTGTCTATGATCAACCAACTATAACAAAAGCATATGTTAATGCTACAGATACAATTATTTTACGTCTGTCACATTCAACTCTACTTTAGCTTAGAGTTTAATTGGATGATACATATTATTTATAGATATTTACCTATAGTACATAAAACATGGGCTTAAGATAGGCCTTAATGTAATGAGTCCAATTTGTAGCTAGAAAAGCACCTACTACAGGAAGCATCACATCTCCTATTCTATTTCTCTCTAAAAATACCTTGAGCACATGGCTATGCACTACAGGCTCCAAGATTAGAACACATAAGAATACAACTAGAGTGAGATATTTTGAAGATTGTAATCAAGGAGATTTGACCTAGATAAACTCGCTTGGGGGGAGATCATTTTTGTCACTTGAGCAAGAGGGAAGTCTTTTGGATCTTTAAGCTGGAAACCAGGAGATTTGATTTTTTGAGTGGAGGCGATATACTGTTTCTTCAAATGCCTGAACAGAGCTGGAAGCAAGTGATGTTTGAACAGGGGTGGACAGAGCTGTTACTTCAGGCTTCATGTTATTCCAGTAAACATTTTCTCTGACTGAGGATTTCCTTTCGTCTCCCAATTGTGGAAGGCCTTCTGTGCTTGGTTGGGGATTGACCCATCTGTTTGCTTCTGATATAACTGGCAATCAAACTTGCAAACAAAATGCACTAACTAGTCCCTAGAAGGCATCTTCTGCTGCTTTATAACCAAAAAGCAAACTAACTTCCTCCCATGGGTAGACATCACCTATAACAACTGAACAAACTCCTCCTTTGTATTTTCTTCTTTTGTGCTTATGATCACTTTGAAAACAGGTTCTTGAAATCTTGAAATTATCTGACACAGTGGGTAAACTATGTCTCTGGGTTGCTGGGGACCATCTCAGCTCTATGAATATAACATCATGCCTAAAGTCCTTGGGGCATACAAGGAGGGTGCTATATGTTAACTGGTAAACCTTACAGAGCCTGATTTCACACAGCTTCTACGGAAGTCCCAGCTACTGTATGGACACCTCCTCAATTGCTGCCTGAGTACTCAGGATCCAGTGGGTTGGTTCACCTTTGTCAGGCCTAAGATCCCTCCAGTTGTTTGACAGTTTTACCAGAGCTACCTTGAACTTTACTGTGAGGGACTTTGTCTATGAGGAAAATTGCAAGTAACTATGTTCTGAACTGTTTTACTGAAGTAGTTATTCCCAGCTGGCCCCTCTGTTGCTGTAAAGAAGGGGTGCCAAACTTGATTTCATTGCGGGCCACATTAGCATTGTGGTTGCCCTCAAGGGGCCGATTGTATCTGCAAGACTAGATGTCCAGAGCAACCCACTCTGCCTTACATCAGATGTCAAGAGCCCCCCACCATCAAAAGTCAAGAGTCCCCCACTCTTCCTTACATCACAGTGCACCCCCTTACCACATGCTGCTGCTGGGAAGAAGCTGGGGTGGAGCTGGAAATGAGAAAGTGCAGGGTCTGGAGGAGGACCCGAGGAGGGTTGGAGTCTGATGGATGCTGAGACCAGGGAGGAGTCTGCAAGAAGATGCTGTGGCTGCACGGAGAGGTGCAGGATCCGTAGGAGAAGTTCTGTCCTCCTCCTGCCCGCTGCTGAGACAAGGGGGCATGGAGACGAGGGGGGTGCCACAGCTACAGGAGAGATGTTAGGGCCACATGAAAGACCTCAAGGGCCAGATTTGGCCCCTGGGCCTTGTGTTTGATGCATGTGCTGTAGAGCCTTATAGAGACTATGCAGCCACATGTTAAGATTATTAAGCCTTACAGAAACTGCTGTAAAGGGTCAATTTTTGTGCAGCTTTATGTTCATGTTCATAATCTGTTTTGTATTATTCTGAAATGTATGCATGCTGTTTACAGTAGTATTCGGATCCTGTTTTGCATTATTTATTCTAATGCTGCATCTGTTTAATAAATTGCAAGTTACAGTTACTTGCTCTCTGATCACTGAGTAAACTATCCGCTAGTTGTTTTCTTTTCAGTTTAGACACACCACACTGTACAGAGAAAATATTCTGAACTGTAAAAAACTTGTATAAAATGTTCTCTTATTGGAAATACTGGATACTGACCTGTTATTGCCCCATCACTTCTGGTGGCCATATCTTACATTACACCTTCATCACTATAACAATTAATGTATCCCACCTTGCAATTTTTTTGTTCTCAATTAATAAAGTCCATCATAAGCACATTTATTTTCTGTCTATTCGCTTATTTGGTCCTTACTCTGATTTGAAATGTCAGTGATTTATGATCTGCAGTTATTGAAGGGCAGGAATTACGTAGTTGGTAGAATACTGTATAAATGCATATATGTTGGAGGTCACTTTTCAAATGGTTGCCCTAGAGCTGTATTTCCTAGAAGCATTTTTTCTTTCATTTACATAGCTTGGCTCAATGTGTCTCAGTCAGTGTAAATACAGTACACAGAATTTTATTTTTATTTTTTATCAGTGAATAGCTCTATACACATAATAAAATAATTTTGGGGTTAATTTGCACCGCAGTGGTTAACATTGTTTCCCTATTTACAGGCAGTCTCCAGGTTACAAACAAGATAGGGACTGTAGGTTTGTTCTTAAGTCTAATTTGTTTATAAGTCGGAACAGGTAAATTTTATTAAGTGTAGCTCCAGCCAAAATAATACGTTTTAAGTTTTTTGGATAGCATAGGGAAGGGATAACACCCCATGTACCATTTGTTTTGCTGTCTGTACCCCTGTTCAGAAGATTTCACCTCACTTTCTGTCCCTATGACAACTATATTTTGAAAATGTTGGGTTGTTGTGGAAACAAGGATTGGTGATAAAGCTTCAGTGGAGACACCTTTTTCCCATGATAACTCTTACAGGAATGAATTTACCTTCCTAGGAGTAGATTTCTCCTCAGTTCCTGTTGTTTCCCTCCATTTGTAAGTAGGAGTTGTTTGTAAATCGGGTGTTTGCAACCCGGGGAATGCCTGTACTTAGGTAAACACTGCAATGTATTTAATTTATAGCCCCCATGATGCAGCGAAAAATTCCCTTGCTCTAATCCTAAATGACCGGTTACATCAGTCAGTACATTTTCGTGCAGGAGGTGTGAAAGATGGAAAAAAAGTTTTACTGCCTCTCGTTTAATTATCTGCATACATTTCACATTTAGATAAGGACTCCAAAAAAAAAAAGAAATAACCCATGCATACTTTCTGTCTTATTAACTGACAACAGAAGATGAACTTTGAACTGAGCATGACATCTCAATGACTGATTTCATTACATAACCCATTTCATTGACATACTGAAGTGAACCCATTGTTTGCCCATGCAGAATAAAGCAACAAGTTCACTTAACATTTCCCAGTCGCAAATACTCAACTCTTTGATTCCCCATCACTTAGTTCTGCCATTGAGAGTGAAACACAAACTTTTGAGTATTGGCAGCAAGTGACTCCTCTCCTTCATCGACGACGATGACAATTCTGTCAGTTGACCACTTAAAGATCCAGTTCTGTCAAATGGGGTGGATGGAGAACCCTTAGCCCTATGTAAGCCCCAAGTATGAAAACAAAGCTGATATACAGTATCTGTGCTTGTAGTGGATAAATGCAGGGGAAGAAAGGAAAGGTAATTATATGCAGCTTGAGGCAAGTGACTGTGTTGAAGGATCTCAGCAGCCTACTAGAGTTAAGGAGGAAGGATTTCCTAAGCTTCTTCTCCATCAGCGATATTTTTTATTTTTATTGTTCACAAGATGGAAGGCAGTAGTAGAGGTGAAGCGAGTGTGATAGATATGTGAATGCACAACTCAAAACATAAAAATGACTGAACACACTCCAGTATTTGCATAATTGTGCCATTTCAATGGGAGTTCAGTCCAGAAGGTAGATGTTGAAAATGGATGACGCTTAAACAAAGATAGTAGTGGCCTTCTGTGGAGAAAAACAGATAAAGCTATTGTTAAATTGAGTACTGTGATCTCTGTAATATATACTTAAACAATGTTACAATTACACATTTCTCGGTATGCATATAATATGAAAAACAAAAATCTGACCCTTAAGTATAGACTTGTTATTGAGGTAGTTCATTTCAAAGGGAAACCATAATGGTTTTGGATAAATTAAATTTTTTAAGGCAATAAAATACCTTTCTATTTTAAAAAACAAGCAATGGGTGGATTCATGTATTCTCGTGCACCTGTGACAGATGTTGGGGCCAATCGGGCTATTTAAACTCGGCCAGTGCTCAGGATAATTGCTGCTTTGTCATTCAGCCTTTTCTGTATCCTGTGATCCTGTTATTTTGTATTTTGATTCCAGTTTCTGCCCCAGCTGATCTGACTTCTCTCTAAACTCCGCCTGCACCGACCCCGGCTTGCCTTGGACCTCCACTTCTGTCCACTCAAATTGCTTTTCTTCAATCAATTGGCTCCTGACTAGAGTTGGGCAAATGGTACGAGCTGAGCAAAATTTCAGCCCAAACATCATCTGTTTGCCCGTTTAGCGAACACACAAATTAGCAAGGCATTCAGGTGGATGTTTGCCCCGCTGAACGCCCTGCAATGCAATGCGTGCTGCACAGTGCATTCTAAGCCACGGTTGGGCAAAGCCTTGCCAAATCAGGGTGCAGTGAATAGCTAGTTGTTCAGGAGCGCGGTTGGGAAACTGACCGCAGCGTCCTTAACAACAGATGAGTCATCAGTTGTCGATTGGGCTTCCCTGCTGACAATTGAATAATAAAAAAAAAAAACATTGCCGGCAAAAAAAAGGGAAAAAAATAAAAAATAACAGAGTGGGGATCCCCCCAATCTATACCAGGCCCTTCGGGTATGGTATAAATTTTAAGGGGAACCCCATGCCAAAAAACAGCTTGGGATCCCCCCA
This sequence comes from Pelophylax lessonae, assembly GCF_965119305.1. Lineage (NCBI taxonomy): Eukaryota > Metazoa > Chordata > Amphibia > Anura > Ranidae > Pelophylax > Pelophylax lessonae. Next base: position 524,963,288 of record NC_138769.1, on the reverse strand, counting down.
AAATCCATACCTGCATGCAGCCCGGCAGGCTAGAAAATGTGGAGGACAAGTGAGCACCCCCCTTTCCTGAACCATACTAGGCCCTCAACATGGAGGGGGGGGTGCTTTGGGGCAGGGGGCCTCTTCACAATAACCCTTGGCGGTGTTTGTGGGGTTTTGTGGGTGGGGGCAAAATCAGAATCTGGAACCCCCCTTTAAAGCGGAGTTCCGGACAATTTTTTTTTTCTCTAAAAATACCCCTAGAATAGTCATTGTTTGTGCATTTAAACAATGATATCCTCTAACCTGTCCCCTGTTTAGTGTACCTAAAATGATGAATTACTTACCTTGTGAAGTTCTTGTCCAGCGCAGCCCTCTGCGGTGTGGGCAACTGAAGCCGCAGTATCCCTCTTCCTGGAGTCGCGAGTCCCAGAATGCTATACCTCGTCACTTTCGGTGCAGGCGCGTCATCCCACAGCTGGTTTAAAAGTCATTGCGTATGCCCAGAAGCTGTTCTCATGCCTGCAGGAAGTGACGAAGGACACCGGTGCAGGCGCATTGACTCCTGGGATTAATGACAGTCATCTACCAGGAGTCAGTGCAAAGCAGGAAATGACGTCGGCGGCCGCAGCCGCATAAGGAGGAAGTGGAAGTAAGGGAAGATATTTTTCATTAAAAATAAGGTAAGTGAAAAAAAAAATAGCCAATTAGATTTTAGAAAGGGATATAGGTAAGAATGATGTAAAGTGTAAAATTAGGGTGGAACTCTGCTTTAAAAGGGGTCCCCCAGATCCTGCCCCCCATTTGAATGAGTATGGGGTACATAGTACCTCTACCCATTCATCAAAAAGATGCCAAAAAGTAAAATAAAGACAGAGACAGTTTTTGTAGAAAAATATACAAAGTATATTCTACGCGCCAAGGATAAGGTGTATGCTGTACAATAAAAGGTATACTGACAGGTGAATGGTCCTAATGCCATATGGCATATAGGACCCACTAGATCTGGTAAGTGATCCAATTTATTCATTCACTCGGGACAAGAAATCGATGTTATAGCCAATCAAGCCAGAGCACTTGCACCTTCGAATTGTGAAGACTCAGTTTCACTAAGGACATTATTTTGAGCACAAAGTCACCGTTTACTTTGGACTGTCTTTTCATTGCCGATTGTTATTTAAACCTGGAATTTTATATGTCATACACCAAGTCACTTATGCACTTTATGGCACATGTTTAACTATTTATTGGGAATCCTTGCAATTTTTATGTTTATTTATTTAATATTTTTTGACATTTACTTGATTATTTATATTTTATCACAGAGATTGGCATGGGTAGTGCTATATATTAGATATCCAACTAGTAAGCGCTGTATTTGGCCTTTCCTAAGACCATTCACCTCTCATAGACAGTTTTTGACAGTTCCTTTATTAAAAAATAAAAAAACAATGTCCCCCAAAGAAGATCCACCATCGTCAATCACGACGCTGCTGCCACTGCCGACCCAAAAAAAACGAAAAAAAACTGCTCCACCTTCAACTAAGACAAACCGCCGAATGCCTGGCCTGCTGTTTGACAGATCTTTTACAGTTAAGGGTTAGAGCCAGGCATTCAGCGGTTTGCCTTAGTTGACAGCGGAGCACTTTTTTTTCTTTTTCGGGGTCTAGCGTGGTGGCAGCATCGTGATTGACAATGGATCTACATCGGGGGGACACTGTTTTTTTTATTTTTAATAAAGGAATCGTCAAAAACCCCCTCCTGTTTTTATTCATTTTTATACTTTTCTTGTGAATAGGTAGGGGAATTATGTACCCCATAGTCCCTCACATGGGGGGCCAGGATCTGAGGGCTCCCTTGTTAAAGGGGGCTTCAAGTTTCCAATAAACCCCCAGTATGCAGACCCCCACAACCACCACCCAGGGTTGTCAGAAAAAGGCCCTTGTCCCCATCAACATAGGGACAAGCTGCTTTGGGTTTGGCATGTGGCCTGGTATGGTTCAGGAGGGGGAGATGCACTCATTCCCCTTTTCTGACCTGCCAGGCTGCATGCTAGGATAAGGGTCTGGTATGCATTTTGGGGGAACCCCACGCCGTTTGTTTTTAAAATTTTGGCACAATATTTCCTTTGAAGTACATACCAGAACAAAAGGGCCTGGTAAGGATTGGGGGGGCATGCCTTTTTCTTTAAACATTTTATATTGCTGGCTATGGCTTTGTATTGTAATGTCAGTTTTTCTGCAGCAGGTTCTATCCATGGTACAGATGTGCCATTTTACAGGCAGACTAAGGGGCCCCTCAGGCACTATATTTAAAGGAATTTTTCATTGTTATTGTTATACTTTAAGCATCATTAAATCACTGTTCCTGAAAAAATGAAAAATCAACCAGTCCTTCTGGTTCACTGTAGACTACTGAGGACCTCTCCTGCGTGGCATGAATACCTGCTCTGCTACGGGCAAGACCTATAGGCACTCGTGCCACTCTGCACTCCTGTGCCTTCTATTCACACTAGCAGAGGCCCAGAGTTAGAGGTGTAAGGGAGGACTTCTTCATCATTTCAGACTCTGCAGTTACATGATAAGAACTGTGTGGGAGTGAGGGTGATAGGTGACTCCTCTGATATGACTTGGTGATTAGGAATAAAGTATGGGTTTGCTACTGGGTTTTGTTAGATATTTGTTATAGAGCTAGCTCACTTTCTAGCTATACAATGCTATATTCAGTGTTATATATTGTACATACAATGTACAGTGGTGATCGAAAGTTTGGACACCCCAGGTAAAAATTTGAAGAAGCCAAGGAAAGATGGAAAAATCTCCAAAAGGCATCAAATTACAGATTAGACATTCTTATAATATGGATCACAGTGTGTGAGAAATAACTTGGTAATATGAAAATTTTGTGAAAAAAAATCTTTGTTTTTCAAAGAATTGTGGGAAAAAATACAACTTCAAAAAACTCACAATGCCTCTTACTAAATACCTTGGAATGTCTATTTTCCAAAAAAGGTTCATTTGGGGGGTGTTTGTACTTTCCTGGCTTGTTAGTGTCTCAAGAAATTAGATAGACCATCAGTACATCAGGTGTGATCAATTTTCAATGATTGGCACCATAGCTTGTAGATTCTGAAACCTTCACAAAAACCAAATAATATATACTTATTTGGGTATTTTTACCAACGATATGTAGCAGTATAACTTTTGGCCAAAATTTATGAAGAAAAATGACTAATTTGCAAAATCTTATAACTGAGAGGCGCATGCGCGGTGGCTTTCAGGATGGACGCGTAACCTGGAGGCTCTGTCCCGCTCCGGCCATTTGAGCACCCGCTTGGCTGCATACAGCACCCCCTCGCCTCTGAACACACCCGGCTCAGCTCCAGTACCTTCGGAGAACATTACCCGAGCCCCGCATGTCCGTTACTCAGGCCAGGAGAGACCTTTCCCTCCAGCTTGGTGCGGAGGCCTCCCGCCCCAGCAGCCCTAAGATGGCATCTGCCATCCACCACAGCGTGGGCTCTGACTGTGAGGGCGATATAATGGACATTCCTACAGCACTTTCTCAGCCAAGGTCAGTGCCTGACAGCCCTGTCACAGCCCCAGGGCAAACAACTATCCTTTCCTCTGCCTCTACTGTGTCCCTGCTAGAATGGACATTAGATGAACTACTACAGTCCCCAGTCAAGGCCTATGCGGATCAGCTAAGCCTACCTCAGGGTATCCCCCCTCCTATCCCTAATAATCAGCAGGACTTTTCTTTTATTATGTCCACATTTTCCAAATTCTCGCTAAAGGCTTGGCCCAAACTGCTACTCAAATCACTTCTGACATACATGCAGGTTTACAGAATATAGGGTCCAGAATTGAGGCAATTGAGCTAAAATCTGATCAAACTGTGTTACAAGTTAATCAAAATTCTGCAAGGCTACAAGACCTCCATGACCAACTTGATACTGCTTTATCCAAAATCGATGAATTGGAAAACAGATCACACAGATATAATTTTAGGGTAAGAGGACTACCTGAATCTGTTAAAGATGTTGACACAGCCATCACTTCACTTATTAAAGACTTGATACCAGACATCCCTCCTCACCACCTTGAACTTGATAGAGCTCACAGGGCACTTAGACCTCCCAACCCCGATGGCACTCTGAGGGACATCATTGTAAAGCCTCACTTCTTTAAGGTTAAGGAGGACATCATGAAACTAGCAAGGAATGCAGATCAGCTGAGCTTTCAAGGTCATCCGATACAGATTTTCGCTGATCTCTCACCCACTACTATTCTGAAAAACCGTTTATTAAAACCTCTGATCCAAGTTCTTCTACAAACTTCTATTAAGTACTGGTGGTCCTTTCCTTTCTGCCTCAGCTTTATCCATAAACAAAAAACATATGGTTTCTCCTCTCTTCCTGACGGGGAACGCCTGCTCCTCTGCTTAGGACTGATCTCACAAGAAACGACTGCCTCTTCCGCTGTCAGACCTTCGGGATCCTCCAAGCGACCCTCTCCTCAAAGCCCTTTGTGGAACACACAGGCAGAAACAACAGACAAAGCGGCCAAGGACGCCAGACCCCCTTAATAGAGGATCCCTTCCCCCTTCCTGAGATCACCTTTCCACACTGAAGCAGCTTATACTCTTCGAGTCAAGATTTTTGACTTTCACTCCTGATGGTACAGGGTACCCTGTATGGAACTTTTTACACCACCGTTCCTCAAGTGGTTTTGGCACACTCAATGTCCTCATTAGTCCCTGGTTGACCTACATACGCTCCCCCCCACCCCCTTCCCCTCTTGGGGGAGGGGGGAGGGGACCCAAATACATTTTTTGACCTTGTCCTGAGTTAGGTTTATATTCTAGTTTTCATTTTTAAGTTGATATTTTTCTTGTTCATATGCTATATATCCAACAATGGTGGGCCATTGGCTGGAGCGGGATTTCTGCTGCTCCTCGACCCTCCTCTACATGGGAAACTCAAGCCTATGCAGACTGGGTCTCATGGGTTTGGGGAGGATGGAGGGATTGCCCCCCCCCCTTTTGGGATTGGGTTAGATAAACTGTTTCCTTATGTTGTATATTGTACACTCATGGCTCTCTTATATTTTTCTCTTCTCTTCTGGTTCCTCTCTTTTCTCTTTCCCACGTCCTCCTCTCCTGGTCACCGGGGGTGGGATTCTCCCCTAATCTCTTCCCTCGCAGGACTCTCATCCCCGCTGCTCCCAGCTCTGGATGCTCCTTTCCTGGACACAAGACCCACCAATTCCGAGGTATGCTTTATTCAGCTTCCACTCCTGACCGAGTTAGAATGACCTCTCCTTCAGCCCCACCTCGTCCCTTGAGGATAGCTTCACACAACGTCCAGGGTCTGAATTCACCAGTGAAAAGATGTAAGATGTTTAATCTTTACCATTCTCAACATGTTGATATTATCTTAGAACAAGAAACACACTTTCCAAATTCCTATAGACCAGTGTTTGTCCACCACAAGTTCCCCAATTTTACTTTGCTAACGCACCCGACAAGACTCTCACAAGATCCTTCACTCTCACGAGAAAGATTGAGGACTTTGAAGGCAGGTACCTTTTAGTAGGTGACATTGACGGCAAGACTTACTCCCTATTATCTTATTATGCCCCTAACCAAAACCAGGATAGATTCTTCCAACGACTGACCACCGAGGTCCTATTGCTCTGGATCAGAGCCTTGATAAGACCCAGTTGGGTACTCCTCGCTTCCGCCGCCCCCCCCCCCCCAGGCGGAGCACCCGCATTGCATGGATGCTCTTCTCAGAGGGGCTAGTAGACATTTGGCAGGAACTTAATCCCAAGAAACGAGATTACACACACTTCTCAACCCCACACTACAGCCACGCCAGAATAGACCACATATTTATTCCTGCTCATGCTATTCCCCTGGCCCTGCTATCCCGCATTCAGGAATCCCCCTTCTCAGATCATGCTATGGTCATCCAGGTCCTCTTGCTAAAAAGAGCCCAAGCCTCTTTAAAGGAATTTAAATGGCGACTTAACGAGTCTATCTTAAGCAATCCTACTCACTGTACTATTATTGCCAAAGAAATTGAGGCCTATTTCTCCGCCAACAATACCCCCAAAATTTCTCCTGAAACCCTATGGGCAGCCCATAAAGCCGTTATCGGGGGGCATAATTATCCAGTTTTCCTCCAACCTCAAAAGACAGAGAAAAGCAGACATCACCAAATTAGAAACGGAATTTGCCGCCCTTAATAAACAACATAAGAAAAACCCTTCCCCCTCCTCCAAAGCTCAGCTGGAAAACGCCAGGCTAAAACTAAACCTAGCTCTGACAACGGAGGCTAAAAAGCAACTTCGCTGGTTAGGCGACAGGTATTACGTGTCTAGGGATAAAATCGGCCCCGGCTCGGCAACGAGATTATCACCAAAATCCTGCAATTACGCATTCCCCAAATTGCAATCTTCGACGGGCACTCTTTCACAGAATCCGCAGACTATACTAAAAACATTCCATGAGTTTTACTCCAACTTTTATGATAACGACAACTCCTCACTTTCACGGGTAAATACGGACTTCCTGCGTCAGGTACCCCTTCCCCAGCTACGCAAAGAACATCGTACACAACTAGACGACCCTATTTCCGAAACTGAAATTTTAGGAGTCATCAAAAATCTGAAACAGGGTTCAGCTTCCGGCCCGGACGGATTCTCTAATGGGTATTATAGCACTTTTGCTCCAATCCTAGCTCCTTATATGGCTAAATTCTTTAACTCCTTGCAAAGCGGCACTTCTATTGAAAGGACCACCAATTTAGCGTATGTGTCGGTAATTCCTAAACCTGGCAAAGACAACAGCGATGTCAATATTCATAGACCTATATCCCTAATCAATGTTGATTTAAAGATTTTGACTAAGGTACTTTCCAATAGACTTTCTCGCTTTATAGGATGCTATGTTCATAAGGACCAATCGGGATTTATTCCGGGGAGGCAAGGACCTGACCAGATGGGACGGGAGCCCCCCCAAGAAGGTTTTTTGCTCTCCATTGACTTGCACAAAGCATTCGACTCCATCTCTTGGCCTTATCTATTCGATACCCTTGAAAGGTGGGACTTTAGCCCTAAATTTCCCAACACCCTTCCAGCCCTTTACTCCACACCCACTGCCCAAATTCGCATACTAGGACACTATTCGGATCCCTTTTCCATCAAAAGGGGCACCCGCCAAGGATGCCCTCTCTCGCCCCTCATTTTCGTGATCGCTATCAAAACTTTTGCAATAGCAATTTGCCAACACCCGGATATCCGGGCTATAAGATGTGGATCCATAGAACACAAATGCGCCCTTTTTGCGGATGATTTATTACTCTTTCTCACCTCCCCAATTATCACCGTTCCCAATGTCTGTAATCTACTTTGAAGTTTCTCCCGAGTGTCTGGCCTAACAGTAAATTTCTCAAAATCCATGGCCCTTAATATCACAGTTTCAGACTCAAACTTTGACGCCCTCAAATCACACTTCCCGTTTACTTGGCACACTGATTCTATCCCCTATTTAGGTATCTCTCTAACCCCCTCTATTGCCACCCTCTACCAAGCTAACTACCCCCCTATGTACCAAAAACTGAAGTCAGAACTCTCGGCTTATAACCTACATAACCTCTCCTGGTTAGGCAGGATACATTTGGTTAAGATGACATCACTTCCCCATATTCTCTACTTATTTCGCTCCCTACTTATCCCTGTTCCTAAAAACCACCTCCAAAAGCTTCAATCAAAATTTTTGCAATTTGTCCGGGGCAAAAAAAGGCTTCCGATGCCCCAGATCCACTCTTTAAAGGTTGCGCTCCCAAGGGGGCCTAGCATTACCAAATTTGTGGAACTACTACCGAGCCGCACAACTGGCGCAATTTTCAACCATATTCTCACGCGGACCCAAACCCGACTGGACACACATTGAACGACAGGCCGTCCCACATCACACGCTTGATTTCATTGCATGCTGCCCTACTGCACTCATACCTCCAATTATGGCCCCCACCCTTTCACACTCTATAAAACTTTGTACCCATCTCTATAAACTCGATACCTTAATCTCTCCAATGATGCCTCTTTCTCATATCTTTCATCACCCGCATTTTCCTCCCGAACATGACATTAAAGCATTTAAGTGGTGGACAGATAAAGGTCTATATCACATTGGCCACTTCCTAACCCCCTCAGGTCCACTCCCGCTGACACACTGCACTAATGAACTCAAAATGCCAGCATCTGAAAAATTCCGCTTCCTCCAGATTACCCACTTCCTTAATAAGCTTTGTTCCAACAAACACGAACCCCCGTCAGCTACAAATTATGAACGCTGGTGTGCAGATTCCCAAGATCAAAGAGGGGGCATTTCGACCATTTACTCGGCCCTGATGTCCACATCGGACAAGCCTTCTTTTGCCCTTCATTGAGAACGGGTTCTAAATACAAAACTTAAGGTGGAGGAGTGGCACCGTATCTTCCGCAGATCCTTTAAAGGTATTATTAACATTACCTTGATTGAAGCCAATGTGAAAATACTTACCCGCTGGTATTTGGTCCCTACTCACCTACACATCATGTTTCCACAGACCTCTCCACTGTGTTTCAGGGGCTGTGAACACTTAGGGTCCTTCATGCACATATGGTGGTCTTGCCCCAGGATTAGGAGCTTCTGGAACAAAATATTCCAGCTCATTAGATTGGTCACGGGGATCCCTCTTCCTCAACCCCCCAGTCAGCATTTCTTCATGAAAAATTCTCTGGGTCCCCCAAACACTCCCTTTCTCTTATCTTCTTCATGCTCCTAGGCACCAAACTCACCCTGGCTAAAGCTTGGAAACAACGCTTGGTCTCTTTTAGAGCTGCCAAATGTAAAATTTCCTGGATAATGGCACAAGAAAAAATAGTAGCCATCTTGCAGGATAAAGTACCTAAATTTGAGAGTATCTGGGAACCATGGGCACAGCTACAACGAATACCAATGTAATGGTTCATCTTTTCCAATTACCAGATACCCCCCGGTGACTACGTCCTTCCTCATTCTCTCTCTCTCCCACCTCTTCCTCGCCTTTTACTCCTCACAACTTTCCTTCTCTTTCTTTGCTACCCCTTATCTCTCTATAAAAAACTCAGTGATGAATAAATTCCACCAAAAGAAAGCTCGATTTGGATGAAAGAAAGGACAAAATTGTCATATGTTGCATGACTAATGGCACTTTTCCACTGTGAGTACTGGCTCAGCTCCTCTCCACACTGCTTGGCCCTGCTCGGCTCAGTTTGCTTTTCCACTGTGTGGTACGAGTCGGCACCTTTTGGCACTGTATAGGCTCTACTCGGCTCTGTTTGCTTTTCCACTAAAGTAGTAAGTGGGTGGGATTACAACGATTCTCTGACCAATCAGTGGCTAATAGTGACAAACAATCAAGGCTGCATGCGAAGGATTGTGGGATATGGTATAGGTACAGCCTGCTTGGAACCCCAACTAAAGTGGTACTATTTAAGCGAGCCGCACGGAGCCGTACCATGTAGTGGAAAAGTGCCGCTGTACCAAACTGTACCGAACCGTTCAAACACATACAATGCGGTACCATGCAGTGGAAAAGCCCCATAAGTAATTGTCATTCAAAATTGAAAATTGGCCTGGTTAGGAAGGGGGTATAAGTACCCAGTGGGTAAGTGGTTAAAATGGTATAAATCTCTTTTTATCATGAAGAGCATGTCCAAAGTTTTCAGCCTGCCGGTGTCATTTCCACCTAAATGAAAAATCAAAATAGATGGAGATGGTTAAACTTGCGACAACCTAGAAAAATAAAAATAAAGGTTAGGCCATTGCAAACCTCAAACACCCTTGCAGTAAATAAAAAATTGATCAGTATTCAAACATACGTTTTCCGAATTACAACCTTGAGATGCTCGTTACCGAGCCCAATGAATACAAGAGTGTCCAAGAATCCAAATTGAAAACTTCACATCTAAGAAAATTTAAAAAGATAGGTTAGGACTTACATAAAGAGTAAACCTATGAGATTTCTATCTCCCCAGTCTCAAAATAATAGATTCATCTAGGCCAAATCTAGCTGCCTCTGTGGCGGCTCCTCTGCGAAAAAAGTGAGAGGTAATTCTTAAATTATTAAAACCCAAATGTGATAAACAACGCTTAAGAATGCAGGAGAATGGAAATTTAGGCAAATAAGAAAGATCACGATGAACAAAAAGTGAGCCTTGACCTATAGGTCTAACAGATAAATATTTAGAAATCACTGGGGACAGTGCCTTGCGAAAGTATTCGGTCCCCTTGAACTTTGTGACCTTTTGCCACATTTCAGGCTTCAAACATAAAGATATAAAACTGTAATTTTTTGTGAAGAATCAACAACAAGTGAGACACAATCATGAAGTGGAACGAAACTTATTGGATATTTCAAACTTTGTTAACAAATAAAAAAACTAAAAAATTGGGCGTGCAAAATTATTCAGCCCCTTTACTTTCAGTGCAGCAAACTCTCTCCAGAAGTTCAGTGAGGATATCTGAATGATCCAATGTCGACCTAAATGACTAATGATGATAAATAGAATCCACCTGTGTGTAATCAAGTCTCCGTATAAATGCACCTGCACTGTGATAGTCTCAGAGGTCCGTTTAAAGCGCAGAGAGCATCATGAAGAACAAGGAACACACCAGGCAGGTCCGAGATACAGTTGTGGAGAAGTTTAAAGCCGGATTTGGATGCAAAAAGATATCCCAAGCTTTAAACATCCCAAGGAGCACTGTGCAAGCGATAATATTGAAATGGAAGGAGTATCAGACCACTGCAAATCTACGAAGACCTGGCCGTCCCTCTAAAATTTCAGCTCATACAAGGAGAAGACTGATCAGAGATGCAGCCAAGAGGCCCATGATCACTCTGGATGAACTGCAGAGATCTACAGCTGAGGTGGGAGACTCTGTCCATAGGACAACAATCAGTCGTATACTGCACAAATCTGGCCTTTATGGAAGAGTGACAAGAAGAAAGCCATTTCCTAAAGATATCCATAAAAAGTGTTGTTAAAAGTTTGCCACAAGCCACCTGGGATAAAAAGAAGAGGGAAGCGCCTCTTGAGTGTGGTAAAAAGCACAATTTATTACAAAGCAATATAGTAACTTACATATAAGTAAGCTGGTGAGTGCATGGCTCTCCGAGGGCGGCTGCTGGAGATTGCATCCAAGTATCCAGGCGTCCAGGCACAGGCTTAATGTCTTCTTTCTTCTTCTCCTCATACTTGGATGCAATCTCCAGCAGCCGCCCTCGGAGAGCCATGCACTCACCAGCTTACTTATATGTAAGTTACTATATTGCTTTTTAATAAATTGTGCTTTTTACCACACTCAAGAGGCGCTTCCCTCTTCTTTTTATCTACTGCTCAGAGTCGACTTCACTCTCCCGGACAGCAGCCCTGAGTGCCTTGTGACCCATCCATCCATCCATCCATCCTTGGATCCACCCCGTATCTGCTTATCCTTTATTGGATTCCAGGCCATTTATTTCCCTTTCATCCTCAGAGACTTGCACAATGGACTTATAATCCCCACCTTGTGCTAATTGTCAGTTCAGCCCCTAACAACACGCTGAATATTGTCCTGGCCATTCATTTAAGACATACCACTCCTTAATGTATTGTTATTATATATTCCTCTGCATTATCTATGAGCGCCATACCACCTATATATCTCCCTCTACAAGCCACCTGGGAGACCCACCAAACATATGGAAGAAGGTGCTCTGGTCAGATAAAACCAAAATCAAACTTTTTGGCAACAATGCAAAACGTTATGTTTGGCGTAAAAGCAACACATCTCATCACCCTGAACACACCATCCCCACTGTCAAACATGGTGGTGGCAGCATCATGGTTTGGGCCTGCTTTTCTTCAGCAGGGACAGGGAAGATGCTTAAAATTGATGGGAAGATGGATGGAGCAAAATACAGGACCATTCTGGAAGAAAACCTGATAGAGTCTGCAAAAGACCTGAGACTGGGATGGAAAATATGTCTTCCAACAAGACAATGATCCAAAACATAAAGCAAAATCTACAATGGAATGGTTCACAAATAAACATATCCAGGTGTTAGAATGGCCAAGTCAAAGTCCAGACCTGAATCCAATCGAGAATCTGTGGAAAGAACTGAAAACTGCTGTTCACAAACACTCTCCATCCAACCTCACTGAGCTCGAGCTGTTTTGCAAGGAGGAATGGGCAAAAATTTCTGTCTCTCGATTTGCAAAACTGATAGAGACATACCCCAAGCGACTTACAGCTGTAATCGCAGCAAAAGGTGGTGCTACAAAGTATTAACTTAAGGGGGCTGAATAATTTTGAATGCCCAATTTTTCAGTTTTTTATTTGTTAAAAAAGTTTGAAATATCCAATAAATGTCGTTCCACTTCATGATTGTGTCCCACTTGTTGTTGATTCTTCACAAAAAATTACAGTTTTATATCTTTATGTTTGAAGCCTGAAATGTGGCAAAAGGTCGAAAAGTTCAAGGAGGCCGAATACGTTCGCAAATCACTGTATTTTAGGATCGCCATAAGCAGCTAGATTGAGCCAGTGCTTTTTTGAAAATTTATTCATTTTTGACTGATGAACAAAAAACCTTGACACTTGAAGAATTAATAAAAACATCACTAAATTTAACCCCTGATTAACCCACTCTACTGACTGCCACCAACTCAGAGATATGAAACGTAGCAAAAAAGTATAAAGCAAAAGCTGAAGAAAACAACAGCACCTCATAATCTGAGAAGCAAACAGCAGAAGTGGCCAAGCAAAGCTTCTTTAATACAGTGTCTGGAGAAAATATAGCTCTTCTGTAGTCCTTCAAAGCTTGACTAACAGTGAAATAACTATTACAACTGGAGAGGTTATGAAATGTAAGATAAAAGTAAACCCCTGCTAAATTGTTATTTATATGTTTATAACATATGTTTAATGTTTTCCCATTTGTTTTCCAATTTCTGCCATGCAGCCGAATAGTCAGCCCATGTATGAGGCACTTCCGAGCATCGAATAGCAGCAACAATTGGGCCTATATTCAATTCCAAAGAGGACTTGGGCAAGAGAGCCCCAACAGATCTACATTCGGAAGAAGTTCTCTGAAACGTGCAATCTGGAAACGAGATAAAGCGTCAGCGATGTAATTTGTTTTTCCAGGCACATGTTTGGCTTTTACCCAAATATTTTGTCTTAAACACAAAAGCACAAAATACCGAAGCAATATTATAACAAATACTGATTTTGATGATAGACAATTTATGGCGTAAATAACCCCTTTGTTATCAGAGTGTACCAGGATCTCTTTATTTCCAAAATGGTCACCTCAGAGTTCAAATTCAACAACAATTGGGAAGAGCTCTAAAAGAACTATATTCTTAGTACCTTTTTGCTAAACCCAAGCAGGAGGCCATGAACTGCAGCACCAGTGAGTACGCCATACTGCAGCAAAGCCTTTGGATCCAGCCGCATCAGTAAAAAGCTCTAAGTCTTTGGAACATATAAAATCGCTTTGATAGAAAGAGAGACCATTATAATCCTATAAAAAAATACGACCATACGATAAGATCATCTTTTAAATCGGTCATATATGTGAAAAGGGGGACTTAAAATCAGACATAGCAAGAGATATTCGCCTTAAAAAGATCCTGCCTATTGGCATTATGCGAGATGCAAATGCCAATAGTCCAAGCAGAGACTGAAGTTCTTTTAGCAAAACCTTCCGTCTCCGCAAATAGAATGCTATTAAAGATTGGAGTTTGGCAATTTTAACCACTGGCTAAAATTCACTTAAAGTTGTATTTATAGAAATACCCAGAGATTCAATAGAAGTAGAAGGGAGAACTGTTTTGTCATTCGCTAGAGGAATCCAAAAATAATTGCAAATGCTGAAAAATAACATTAATAACAAAAAACAAACAGGAGAATCAGGAGGACCTATAAATAAAAAATCATCCAAATAGTGCACCCTGAAACCCTGATTCATGAACAATAACCCATTTGTAAGAAATGTGCAAACACTTCGAAATTTGCATAGGATAGGGCAAATCCCATTGGGAAACACTGATCATAAAAATAAAAGCCTTCAAAATAAAAACCTAAGGAATTAAAAAAATTATGTGAGATGGGAGGAAGTCTAAAAACAGACTAAATATCCTCCTTTGCCAAAAGTATTCCTGGAACAAATATGTTAATTAAGGAAATTGCATCATCAAAAGTATAGTAACTTACTGATAAAAAAGCTGGATCAATTTCATCATTTTTTTTTTAAATCATTTTTGTTGGGTTTTAAACATAACAAAGAAGAAAAGTACATATTACTGTAGTCAATCAAAAACAAAGAAGGATATGCAATACAAAAAGAAAGAAATGCAGGAAGCTCCACAACGGAGCTAAAGACCAAAGGTACATGCCATAGTTTACTCTAATGTGCAAAAAAAACCCTTCAAACACAGATATATAAGAACCGATATTAGTTAGAAATACAATTACTTCACGTTATCGTTCAAGGGTGATACAATCTCCCCTACGGCACCCCATCGGGAACTAACTGTGCCACAGGGGAAGACAGGCCACCACAAACAAAGAAGGAGTAACAATAGCACTAAGGGATTAAAAGCCAAGTCGACTTTGCACATAAGTGTTCCAAACTGACCATCTAGCATGAAATTGTTGCATGCGCTTTTCAGAGTATGCTATTATTTTTTCATATTCATGTGATTCCTTCACCACTTGTAGAACCTCTCCTATGGAAGGGATTTTGCTGCCCTTCTATTTCCTGGCAATAACTAGTCTTGCCGCGGAAAGGATGTGTTGAATAACTGCCCTATGATGGGGTGAGTACCAGTCTATGTCTAGACCTAGCAGGGCCTGTTCTACTCTCATCTTATTGAATATGCCCATAACTCTCATGATCAATCTTGTAATAGAGGCCCAAAAGTTCAGTAGAGATACACATGACCACAGAACATGTAGTATCGTTCCCACCTGTCCACACTGCCTCCAACACAAATTGGAGGTATTGCCATAATATTTTGCCAAGGAGTATGGAGTACTGTACCACCGGAGGTGGATTTTTTGCAGTCCCTCCCTTAAGTTGGTACATCTAGTCAAGGTGTGGTTTAGTTTAATGGAACGTTGCCATTGACTTTCTGTAAAAGTCTTCTGTAGATCAGTCTTCTATTTTAAATAGGGATTGGATTTTGTAAATTATATTTTATCATGTAGGGCAAGATAGAATTGGCCTATAACTTTTGTGTGATTCTCGCTTTTGAATCAGAATGAGATAATATAAGATAAAATGCCTGTAAATAGAAGAATGTGTCCTTGACTGCTGGGCTACCTATTTTGCATACCGTGTGATCCACATGTGAATAGATAAAATCACTCACCAGATGATGTGGGTTATATCTGTCGTATGACAGTACAACCTTGACCGCTTTTGTGGTTTCCCCCACTGGGTGCAATGAAGCTGATCCAGTTCAGCAGGTTAGCCTGTAACTTCCGGTTCCCTGGCTGTGGATTCCTCCCATGGGGTCATGCAAAATAAAATGGTACCCCAGATGGTGTAGTATTCCTCAGTATATTGTTTATTAAGCCTTCAGATACATACAGTTAGTGGCATAAAAGAATAAAAGGTCCTGGTGTGTTATCCTAAAATATTTAGCGTGGCCATCACGGTTTTCGTGAACAGTAGCTAACTGCGGCACTGCGAGCACCTCTTCCGGTTTGCGCTCCACTGGTCACGTGACGACGCTACGTGCGTTCCACCTTACGCATTTCATAAGCCCTCTGACATCCTCAGAGATCTGAAGGGAGAGACACAGACACAGGGCATCATTCTTGTAATTGCTTGTCTGCTACTGTCCCCCCTCCCTATTCTGTCTGCTTCTAATCCCCCCTCCCCGTGGGCCCCCCTTTAACTGTGCCGCCCCCCTTTTTTTGCAGCGCTGTAGGCTTCCCTTTTCTGTAAAATATAACAAATTGTAAAAAAAAAAAATAAATAAATAATTTTTAGTAGAAATATTCTCTTGACAATTTTTTTTTTTTGGGGGGGGGGGGGGGGGGGCTACCAGGTAGGCTGTGCAGGGCCCTGGGATTTCTAACAGAAGCCCTGGTCTGCCCTATAATGTACACTATATCTTCATGACTGACTCTGGTAAACAGCTAAAGGGGTCCTAAGATGGACACACGTTAAAACATATGGAGTGATGTGTATCTGGAACTATATAACACAGTCAGATAATTTTAGTGGAGTGTCTGTGGGTACATTTTAGCCCACTTCTTAATAAACGGAAAGAAAGTGTTATCATAGTTCATTCTTGCAGGAAAAGCCTTTAGCTGCACTATCCCTCTACAATCATACTACTCTAACTGAAGCTGTAATGTTTTTTAACTACCCTAGAATAACATAAAAAGGAATTTGAAAAAAGTGGGTATGATTGTACCAAAATGCATGTATTTATACAGTTTGTTCCTGCTATCAAAAATATTCATCCGGAGAAGCCAGGAAGTACAGTGATGTTATACTAATCTCAATATGTAAATAAAACAGATTTGCAAGACAAAGAAGTACTGTATGTCTGAATGATGTGGTTTGAATGCTGATAAAAAAAGAAAACATTTCTGTTGTAAGCCTTTTAAGGTAGTTCTGCCTGGATTTGGGCTTTGAGTAACAGATCTACCCAAAAAGAAAATAGTACAATTGCATTGTTGCCAGTTTCTAGCCACACTGTTGAAAGCTGGAAGGAGGGGGAGAAACTGGCTTTCAGCTGCTGCAGAGAGTCACACAGGGCTTCCTTCTGTAATTGCCCCTCCGCCCAACTGCACCGATTCCCCTTGCTGTAGGGGCCCCCCTGTGTGCCGGGCCCCCTACAGGAGGACTGGTGGTCATCCCCTATCAGCGTACCTGGGCACACTACAGATGAACTCTCATAGGGACACCCAACAGTGGACAGTAGGACACACCACTGTCCTCCAGTTTTAGTTCAAGCTGGTACTTTGATAGGCAACCTCTTTTGTGAAACAACTACCAGGAACTTGACGTATATGGGGTCATGGTATCATGCTACTATATATAAGGATACCAGCAATTCTGAAAGGCAGCTATTGAGAAGATGGAGGCCACTTCAAAATTTACAATTTTACCAAAAAAGTTGGATATGCACCTAGGGGGTTAGATCATTGCAGCAGTTTTGCATTGTAGACTTGCATTAATTACCTCAGCATAGCAGCAATGAAAATTTAAATGTTCTTAACTACATTTGCAGAGAAGAGGCTCATATACATGGTACTCTGTTATGTTGAACTAGGTTTTATCATTTGAAACAATACAGCCTTTGAGCTTCTCATTACAATCAAATGACTATGAAATGATAAAGGTTCTTTCCTAATTATGTAAATGTAGTACTGATTACAATGATTAGTGTACTAAAAAAAAAATTGATCTGGTGTAGTCTTTTCTTGTTTCAAACTTTGAAATTATGGAGTAGTTTATCTTCTCTGAAGCAAGGACAGGAAGATCAACTTCATTACAATAAAAATGATTGCAAATCTTGCAATGACAATATACTGTAAATGTAGCTGTGCTATGAGTCAGCATGTCATTTTCATACATGTTCTGCTAAGTTTTAACTTGCTTCTTTTGAAAATGTGCTTACACGTCAAGCAAAACGGGGATGACTGTACTAAACGATGCAGGTACCACAATTAGAGTGCACTGACTACATTCAGTATACTGTATATACAGCACGGTCAGATATTGGAGTGAGATAATAGTGAGGCGATAGCACCTTATTGAAAAGTGCACAAGAGAACAGCATGCAAGAGTTTAAACTGCATGCACATGAAAACAAGAGAACTGCAGTAGTCTACAGCAATGTACTTACAACACTATATTTAGGCTGCATCCACACCTGTATGATGCAGCGTGTTGTGTTTTTTCTTAACCTTGGTTTTCAGTTTGTTTGTTGCACAACAGCATTCTGCAACCAATCGACCTGAATGGGGTGCCCTACGTGTGATAAATGCACCAAACTAGTTAATGTACCTTTTTTGGCACTGAACCAAGCAGGTTTTGTGTTGCTGAGTTTTTTTGTATGACAAAACACAAGAATATTACAAGTGTTCGGGTGCCTTTAAAGTGGGACTATAGGCAAAACATTTTTTTTTTTTCATTTTGGATATAGTAAGGATTATAACCCCTGTTAGATTTTTTTTTAGTTTTTTTTTTCGCCATCTTTGCCCCATTGCTGAGATTTCCCTTCACTTCCTGCCTTATAGCCAAACAGGAAGTGAGAGGAAATTCCTATGAATTGAGGAAATTCCTTGCCAACCCCCAGGTCACAAGAACTGGTGTCCCCATTGGAAGATTTTCTCTCTATTATTTTTCCAGGAACAACCCAAAATTTTACATTTTCTTTTACTTTCAATTTTAATGATAATGGTAACAAGGACATATAGAGAATGGGAATCTCCCTAACAGGGGCACAGAGGTGTTCTAATCCCTCTCCACTCTATTCAAAATGTAAAAAAAAAATGGAAAATTGTATCATACTTACCATAATTTTCCTTTCCTGGTGCCTATCCATTGCAGCATACCTGTGATGGAGCTCCACCTCTACTCCGCCTTCAGGACTAGTAAATAGTATAAAAGAAAGACTCCCCCTACCCCCCAGCATTCTCCTGTGATAAAGAATACCGAGGGAGGGAGCGTATGATGCCATGGATAGGCACCAGGAAAGGAAAATTACGGTAAGTATGATACAATTTTATGTTTTCCTGGCGCCTACATAGCAGCATACCTGTGATAAATACCTAGCTGACAAAGGGTGGGTAGATGCTAAACACAAAGAAAATGTTTTCATTTAGATGAAGAAAGGGCTTCCTTTATTGCCCTTCTTCCAAATTCTACAGTGGTGAGCACTCCAGGGTCAACTCTATAATTTTTTAGACATGTGTGCTGAGACGACCATGTGGCAGCCCTGCAGATGGTTTCCAGGGAGACATTCGCTCTGGCTGGCCACAAGGCAGAAATTGATCTCATAGAATGAGCCTTCACCTGCTCCGGAGGAACCATGCCTTTAGCCCTGTACACTTTACATATTAGTTTGACAATCCAGGATGTAAGAGTCCTGCCAGAGGCTTCCTCCCCTCTGTTTTTTCCCCATGGGATAACAAACAGCCTGTTAGATGTTCTAATTTTTTCTGTAGCCTGAAGATACTTCTTGAGGACTTTCGATATGTCCAAGCTTGGATCTATTCCTGAATGGAAAAAAATTGGCAAGGCCCATGGTTCCCTGAGGTGACTTGCAGTAGCGACTTTGGGGGTGAAACCTTGAATAGGTAGCAGTTCACTCTGTCTGGAAAGAAAGAAACATGATCCTCTCCATTTCCCAGGGCTTGTAACTCTGATATCCCCCTGCCAGATGTAATGGCTAGAAGAAAAGCCATTTTTAAGGAAAAATTCCAAATCAATATTTGTTTCATAGAAGCAAAAGGATGTTCCGCTAAGGCTTCCAGGATTAGAGTTAGGTCCCATTTTGGAAAGGTGCCTTTGCCTGGAGAGTGTGACTTTAAGACCCCTCTAATTACGAGAGGGTTGACCGCCCATCTTAAATTTGTTGCTGCTGATAATGCGGCCACCTGGACCTTTAATGAGCTGACACCTAGGCCTAGGTCAAGTCCAGTCTGTAGGAACCCCAGAATACTGGAGACTGACGGTGAGGATGGATCTAAATTTTTTCCAGCTGCGAAGGTTTGGAACTTTTCCCAGACTCTTGAGTAAATGGAGTTTGTGGGTGATTTCCTTGCTTGAAGGAGTGTCAAAATGACTTCCGGGGAACAGCCTAAGGCTTCAAACCTCCACTTCTCAATTTCCACATCCGTAGATCCAGTCTGTTCGGGTTTGGATGAGAGACTCTTCTCTGCTGTAGAAGTTGAGGTAACAGGGGAAGTCTCAGAGGTGTGCTCACAAACAACCTCATGGCCAGTGGAAACCAAGGTCTCTTGGGCCAATAAGGAAGAATCGCCAGGATGTGTACTGGTTCCTTCAGGAGCCCCAAGAGGAACTTTAGAATAAGAGGGCGAGGTGAGAAGACATATGCTGTGTCGAAGTCCCAGGTGCATGTCAGAGCATCCACTGCTTCCGCCTGGGAGTGTGGAAAGCAGGAGATAAATCCAGGAAGCTTGGTGTTTCGTGGTGTGCGAACAGATCCACCTGAGGATATTTCCAGTGATTGGCGATCTGGTGAAAGACGTGTGAATGCAGGGCCCATTCGTTGTTGTCTGGGCAAGATCTGGAGAGAATGCCTACTTGATTGTTTAGCCTGCCCGTGAGATACACTGATCTGAGGTCTAGGAGATTCCTCTCGGCCCAGAGCATGATTGGCTCCACTTCTGACAGAAGTGATCTGCTGCGAGTCCTGCCCTGTTTTTGAATATAGGAGACTGCTGCCTTGTTGTCCAGTTGTAGAAGGACTCTCTTGCCTCTGATGTGGGGGGCTAGAGCGGTTAGGGCTAGGAATGCTCCTCTCAACTCCATGACGTTCTAGACTAGGCCCTCGGCTTGGAAGGACCATCTTCCGTGGACTTAGATTTCCCCGCAATGGGCTCTCCACCCTTTTTCCACTGGCATTTGAAGTAATTGTGGTCCAGGAGAGGGAACCCAACTGTCGAGGTTTGGAAAGGTTCTGAAGCTTTGTCCACCAGTGAAGACTTCTGTGCATGCATGGTGTTAGGAGGATGGGCTGTGAGAGATGTTGTTTCTTCCACTGTTTCAGGAAGCCAATCTGAAAGTACCTTAGATGCCAATGTGACCATGGCACCATCGGAATGCATGCTGACATTGAACCTATGAGGCCCAAACAGAGAGAAATTGTCAAGCGGCGGTTGCGCAAGATCTTGGAAACTCTCTGAATGATGGTCTTCGCCTTCTGCATGGGTAATGACACTGTACCCTGACTGGTGTTGAATAATGCTCCAAGATTAATCATTTGCTGGGTAGGCATGAGATGGCTTTTCTGATAGTTTATCAACCACCCTGCCTGAGTCAAAGACTGTAACATGATGTCGCTCTGTACAAGAAGGTATCCCTGACTGTCTGCGAGCAAGAGGATGTTGTCCAGGTAGTGATATACCCGTAGGCCTTTTTCCCTTAGAAGGCTATAGTAGAGACCAGGACCTTCATGAAGACCTGAACAGAAGTGCATAGGCCAAATGGAAAGCCCTGAAACTGTAGATATAGGTGACCCACTGCAAACCTCAAGTATTTCTGAAAGGACGGAAGAATTGGAATGTGAAGATAGGGATCCTGAAGATCTATTGAGAGTAACCAATCCTTTGGTTGTACTGCCTGTATTATCATCTGTAGAGATTCCATCTTGAAACTTTCTAGATAGATATGTCAATTGAGCTTTCTCAGGTCTATTACTGGTCTCCATCCCCCTGTTTTCTTTGGAACGAGGAATAGAGTGGAGTAGAAACCTGTATATTGCTCCGAAGGGGGTACTGGAACCACTGCGCTCTGTACTTGAAGTGACGTTACAAACTGTAGAAGAGCTTCTGCTTTTTGTGGCGATGTTGGGATCTCTGTCCTCTTGAAGTAATCTAGAGGAGGCTGAGGAGAGAAAGTCTTGTAGTGTCCGTGTTGTATTGTAGTTAGGACCCATGGGTTCTGGCATCTGTTTGCCCAAACTGGCACAAAAGTTTGAGACTGACTCCCACTGGGAGTGTTTGGGCCTGCCCTATGTCAAAACGATTTTGTTTTATCCTGGGGAGCAGAGAAAGGTTTACTCTTTCTTGTCCCCAGAAAGGAAGACTGGGTACCCCTCCAGGTTTTCTGGCCATCTCTATTTTGGCGAGACTGTCTGAAATCTCTTGACCTGGATTGCTGAAATATAGAAGTGAAGTTTCTGCATCTCCTGGCCCGTCTGTCTTGGGGAAGTAACCTGACTTTCCACCAGTCACTCTGGAGATTGCTTTGTCCAATTTCTCCCCAAACAGTGCCTTCCCATCAAAGGGAATCCTGCACCAGTTCTGTTTGGAAGCAATATCCGCTACCCATGCCTTTAGCCATAAGGCCCTTTTGGCCATCACTTAATGCAGCATTGCTCTGGCTGAGCAGTGAATGGTGTCAATTGCTGCTTCTCCGACAAAATCGGCCGACATCTTCAGCCCGTCCAGTGTCTTGCTTTGGCACATATCGTCTGATAGCCGACTATGTTTTCTGTCCAGGCTCTTATTGCTGTGCACACTGATGTAAGGGCGATTGCTGGCTTACATGCTGCACCTGAAGCTAGATAGCTCCTTTTGAGATCCAGATTCATACGCCTCTCTAAAGGATCTTTAAAGGATGCTGAATCTTCCATAGTAAGAGTGACATTCTTTGCTAGCTGGGCCACTGCTGCATCCACTACTGGCATCAAATCCAGGGGCTCTGAATCAGCTGGAACTAGAGGGTAAAGTTTCCTAAACTTTGCGTGTGAAAACTTCCTTTCCGTCTTCTTCCACTCCTCCTCAATCACCTCCTTTATCTCAGGCATCAAAGGAAAGACTGCTTGTTTCCTTTTTAAGTGTGGGAAGTACCTTCTTGAATTTGAGGGGGGCTCTTCGGGGTCCTCCCATGCGATGGCCGATTTCACTGCCTCTATAAAAGGCTGAATGAGTGAAAAACTGATGCCTCCAATCTCTGGTTCTTCAGAAGATGTATCCAAAGGATCCTCCTAAGAAGGGGTTCTGGCCCTCTGCCCTGAAGGGGGAATTGGCATGCTGGCCATAGAGGGGCCTGGCACCTCTAGATCAATGTCCGCTGCCTGCGGGTCCTAAGGTATTGCCTGAGCATGCATCATGGCAGCCAGCTTTGAAAGAGAATCTTTCATGGTCTTTTTCAAAAGCTCGGCCACGGTCAGCTGCATATTCCTTAAAGCAGCTATGACAGACCAGCTTGTTAGTTAGGGGTGTGGCGCCACAGGCCCAGCATTTTTTCCTGGCCGAACGCAGATGAGGAGAGGGAGGGTGATAGCTCCTATGAGATCTAGATCGATCAGAAGATCTTGATCCCTTCGAGTGAACAGGGCTGAAAAATATCGAGAGAGAGAAATGTGTTTTTTTTTTTAACACATTTGTCGGTGCGCTCTTTTGATACTCACGCAAGGGTGGTCCCATACCTAATAGACATTTGCGGATCTTGATTATGAGGTGAATGGCTCATGTTGGCTATAGAAAGAGGATCAGCTAAAAATAGGGAGAAGGAAGAAATCTTCAAATTTGTGCCAAAAAAGACAGGATATTCTAACGTTGTTTTTTTTTGTTTTAAAAGAAATATCAGAAAACAACGTACTGTACCTGGTCAAAGACACGACCTAGTGAGGCCCAGGTCACCAAAACTAAGAAATGGAAAGGCCTGTTTTATTATTTATATACAGTGCTTTGCGAAAGTATTCAGCCCCTAGAACTTTTCGACCATTTGCCACATTTCAGGCTTCAAACATAAAGATATAAAACTGTAATTTTTTGTGAAGAATCAACAAAAAGTGGGACACAATCATGAAGTGGAACAAAATTTATTGGATATTTCAAATTTTTTTAACAAATAAAAAATTGAAAAATTGGGCGGGCAAAATTATTCAGCCCCCTTAAGTTAATACTTTGTAGCACCACCTTTTGCTGCGATTACAGCTGTAAGTCGCTTGGGGTATGTCTCTATCAGTTTTGCACATCGAGAGCCTGAAATTTTTACCCATTCCTCCTTGCAAAACAGCTCGAGCTCAGTGAGGTTGGATGGAGAGCGTTTGTGAACAGCAGTTTTCAGTTTTTTCCACAGATTCTCGATTGGATTCAGGTCTGGACTTTGACTTGGCCATTCTAACACCTGGATTTGTTTATTTGTGAACCATTCCATTGTAGATTTTGCTTTATGTTTTGGATCATTGTCTTGTTGGAAGACAAATCTCCGTCCCAGTCTCAGGTCTTTTGCAGACTCCATCAGGTTTTCTTCCAGAATGGTCCTGTATTTGGCTCCATCCATCTTCTCATCAATTTTAACCATCTTCCCTGTCCCTGCTGAAGAAAAGCAGGCCCAAACCATGATGCTGCCACCACAATGTTTGACAGTGGGGATGGTGTGTTCAGGGTGATGAGCTGTGTTGCTTTTACGCTAAACATAACGCTTTGCATTGTTGCCAAAAAGATTTATTTTGGTTTCATCTGACCAGAGCACCGTCTTCCACATGTTTGGTGTATCTCCCGGGTGGCTTGTGGCAAACTTTAAACAACACTTTTTATGGATATCTTTAAGAAATGGCTTTCTTCTTGCCACTCTTCCATAAATGCCAGATTTGTGCAGTATACGACTGATTGTTGTCCTATGGACAGAGTCTCCCACCTCAGCTGTAGATCTCTGCAGTTCATCCAGAGTGCTCATGGGCCTCTTGGCTGCATCTCTGATCAGTCTTCTCCTTGTATGAGCTGAAAGTTTAGAGGGACATCTAGGTCTTTGTAGATTTGCAGTGGTCTGATACTCCTTCCATTTCAATATTATCACTTGCACAGTACTCCTTGGGATGTTTAAAGCTTGGGAAATCTTTTTGTATCCAAATCTGGCTTTAAACTTCTCCACAACAGTATCTCGGAGCTGCCTGGTGTGTTCCTTATTCTTCATGATGCTCTCTGCGCTTTAAACGGACCTCTGAGACTATCAAAGTGCAGGTGCATTTATACGGAGACTTGATTACACACAGGTGGATTCTATTTATCATCATTAGCCATTTAGTTTAACATTGGATCATTCAGATATCCTCACTGAACTTCTGGAGAGAGTTTTCTGCACTGAAAGTAAAGGGGCTGCATAATTTTGCATGCCCAATCTTTCAGTTTTTTATTTGTTAACAAAGTTTGAAATATCCAATAATGTGTCCCACTTGTTGTTGATTCTTCACAAAAAATTACAGTTTTATATCTTAATGCTTGAAGCCTGAAATGTGGCAAAAGGTCGCAAAGTTCAAGGGGACCGAATACTTTCACAAGGCACTGTATGTATATATATATATATATACATATATATATATATATATATATATATATATATATATATATATATATTGTAACAGGATGTCAAATAAATGTGACAGGAAATCAGCTAAATCTGTGAGTGTTGTCACAGATCGGAGATACAATTCACCAATTACTATAGGGTGTCGGCTGCAGAAGCCAGCAGGAAGGTCTAAAGACGTTGAACAGACTTCAGCTGTTCGGAATGAGGAAGTTAAAGGCTTCTATAATTTGTCCAAAGGAAGTCTCAGGATGGCTGCCTCCTGTCGCCGCGTGGGCTGGGAGAAGAGGACAGACAGAAGAGTGCCTCCCGACAAGCTGGTGAGCATGGGAGAAGACCCCCTGAAGTGATGTGCGCTAAGGAGGGTAAACCGCTGTGAAGACTTCACAAGGTGAGGACATGGATTGTTTTTCTATGTGGAAAGAAAACAAAGGAAAGTTCTCTAGCTGGGGAAGAAACAAAGGGACATGTTTTCTATGTGAAAGGAAAGTCCAATGAACATGTGCCGTGAGAAGATAAAACATGGACTATTGATTGTCTGCTGTATGAACAGCCAAGTCTGCCCAACAGTAGGTTGGGGACAGACTCTTAGGTAGGTTCCAGTGTGTGAAGGTAGCCGCCCACCGTGGCAAGGATTTATTTTGTTTTATTTTATTTTGGCTGTTTTGATGCTTGCACTGGTATGAAGAAAAATTGCAAGAATAAAACTCATACACTGTTTTTGCAACCACTTCTCAGCTATCTTAATGTGTAAATGCACCCCCCCAAGCGGTCATACACACCTACCACCGAGCTAATCCCTCACATATGGTGGAGGATGCGGGCAGAAGCAGAGATCCCTGCAAAGAAGTGCATATGTTTGATGAACTTTGTCTGGTGCATGAGATTGCACAATCTATGTGTGCAGGAGAGAAGATCCTGAAAAAAAAAAAAAAAAAAGTGTTTTAAAGAGACAGCTGTCTCAAAAATTTTGATGAACTGTGTCTGGTGCAAGGGACTGCACAAACTGTGTGTACAGGAAAGGAGATCCTGCAAGAGAGAGAAAAAAACTACTAAGTTTTAAAGAGACAGTGGTCTTAAAAGTTTTGCTGGACTGTGAAAAATTTATTGTGGATTGATCGAAGATGGGGCGGTCAAAGCGCCTGAAAGATGCAAGGATCGCTGAAATGAGAGACCGGATTCTATGGATGGAGGGGATGCTACCGTCTGAACCAGCCCCATCCATGCCTGAACGGAATCGGCTAAAGAGAAAGGTTGTTGTCCCTAGCAACGCTGGTGTAAATGAAACGGTTATGGAGACACAGTGTTCTCAGATGGAAAGTAAGCCCAAAATGGAGGAGATGTTGACACAACTGATTATATCAAATGCAGCTCAACAGCAGGCAAATGCAGCTCAACAGCAGGCAAATGCGGATTTTCAGCGGAGCTTTGCAGCTCAACAAAAGGCTCATCAAGAGAGCATGGAAGGCTGGAAACAGAGACGCCAGCAGCAAATGGAGGCCATCGGTATGGAGGAAACCGAGCATGTGTGCAGGGCTGAGCTGGCTGCCATACAACGGAAAATGGAAGAAAAGGAACAACCCCTGGGGGTACAGTTACAGTGGGAAGAAACCACTGCTCTTCTTTTTTCCGAGTTGAAAAACCCTAGAAAGCCTATAATGGAGAAAGATACCATCCTCATGGAAAAGGAAATTGAAATTCAGACTTTGCAGAAGCAAAGTATGTGTGAAAGGTTGGAATTGCGTAATCAGCTGGAAAAAAGTCTTCAGTGTTTGGAAGCTACAAAAATAGACCTGCAGGGGGCGCAGGAACAGAATGTTGCTCTGAAAACGACATTGTCTCTCAGCGACAAAGAGAAAAGTGAAAGAGAGGCTAAATTACTGAGTACTGTGTATGAGCTCACTACTTTGAGCAATGTGGTATATGAATTGCGTGCGGACTGTGAAAGTTGGAAAGGGGAAGCCCAACGTGTCCAGCAGCAGTTAAAGAAGAAAGAAGCCTGTGTGGCAGAATTACATTGTTATTCCCAGATGCTAGCCAGTGAGGTGAAAGCTCTTATGCAGGGAAAAGGAGATTCTGAACACAAGAGAAAAAAAGTAGAGGCACAGCTGCAGGAATCGCAAGTCAAGGTGGCAGAAGGTGACCGAGTGTGTGCTAAGCTGTCAGAGAAGGCAAACCGACTGCAGGATGAGCTGGACAATGTTACAAATCAGCTTTCTCAAGCAGACAGCAAATCTAGAAAAATTGCCAAGGATTTCTCTATCTTGGAATCGCAGCTGCAAGACACGCAGGAACTCTTACAGGAAGAGAGGTGTCAAAGGTTGAGTTTTGGCACAAAGCTCAAACAAATGGAAGATGAGAACAATGGCTTCCTGGAACAATTAAAAGAGGAGGAGGAAGCAAAGAAAAACCTATCAGAGCAAGTCACAACATTGCAAGCTCAGATAGGAGATATAAAAAAACGCATGGAAGAAAGCGTTGCTTCAGTAGAAAATGTTGAAAATGTGAAAAAGAAGTTTGATCAGATGCTTGGTGAGGAGAAGACTGTGTCTGCAAAATATGCAGAGGAACGCGACTGTGCAAAAACGGAGGTGCGTGATCAAGAGAGCGAAGCCCTGTTCTTGGCTCGCTGCTTGGAGGAAGCTCTAGAGTCTAAGGCTGAACTAGAAAGAGTTAACAAGTGGCTATGTACAGAGATGGAAGATGTGGTCAGCTCCAAGGATGATGTGGAGAAAAGCGTTCAGGAGCTAGAAAAGTCTAAGCGAGCCTTAGAACAGCAAGTAGAAGAGATGAAGATTCAGTTGGAAGAACTTGAAGAGGAATTACAGGCGACAAAGGATCTTTCCCAAAGACGGGATAGTGTGCCTGATGCAGTTTTTAAAAGGAACAGTGTCTTGGGGTCTGTACTGAATAAGCATCAGAAATTTGATGACATGTTGCTTGAATCACCCCTCTGGAATAAACAGTTCCTTCAAAAACTTCAAGCATTGGAAAATGTATCATCAGAGCTTCAGCAAACAAAGGAGCTGGGTAAGAAATGTGATGATTTCTCAGTTCAAGCTGAAAACCTAATGGAGAAAACTAAAACGGAGAAAACTAAAGCAAGTGATATAAAGCTGAGAGAAAAAAGTAAACACCACCTAGTGGAGGAAACTAAGGCTGTTGGTGAAAACGTGAAGCAAATGAATAAGTGCCTTTCAGGGAGTGTTTCCAAAATGGAACTGAAAGACAGGTGGCAGAAGTTTGAGCGTGATCTTGAGATGCATTCCATGTGGAGTTCAGATAAAGAAAAGGAACCAGATGACCTTGAGCGGTCAAATAGTTCAGCAGAAAGTGCATTGAAGAAACCTGTAATAGACTGTGTTGTTGCCTTTGACCCCTATGTTGGTGGAAGGAAAGCTGATAATGTTCTGGTTGGCTACTTCTGTGAAGAGTTGGGCAAGAAATATAAACTGGATATCAAATCAAATAGTAGGCCTTTACTGCGACTCGCTCAGAAGGGCGAAAGGTTTAAGAAGTTGATGAGGGCAAATGCTTCAGATCTGCCTCTGAATATAAAATGTTTGGTGAATGATATTGATGTCTCTGGAAAAAGGAACAGGGGTCACTTTGAAGAAATGGGTGACAGCCTGGTGTCGCAAATGAAAAATCCTCTGCACAGCATCTTAGAGCAAGCCAAGCTCAAGAAGGAAGATCATTCCCTTTTACAACAAAGAGTCAATGATTGTGTACAGCTGTATGGAGAGGCAATTCAAGTCACAGAGGGACTTCAAGAGTCCCTGTCCAGATTGGGAGAGTTCTTGGGAATATATGTGGACTCTCTAGGGGTCCTTCAAACCTTAAAGGAAACAGTAGTAGGAACAGTCAGCGTGGATAAAGACAAAACGGGTCCACCAGAAAAAGTTAAGATATTACTTGGAACAAAGCTAAGTGAAGCAGAGGTTCTCAAAGTTTTGTGGACATCATTTGTTGATTGCAGAGAAAGGCGACTCAAGACTGGTGAAGACATTAAGAATAGCACAATTGAGTTGCCTATGGATCACGGTCCTCCATGGCGGATAGGACAGACGGTTATGCAGGACAAACTCGAGAAGGAGCTAAATGATGCCAAAAACGCAGTTGAGGAATATGTATATGAGAAATCTGTCAATGAACATGACAGAAACAGTTTCATCCTGAAGCTTGAAGATACAGAGAATTGGCTATATGAAGATGGAGAGGATCAGCCAAAACAAGTGTATGTGGACAAGCTGATGGACTTGGAGAGAGCAGGGCGGATTGCTCAGATGGATGTATCTCTGGCAGCTGAAGCAGACAAAGAATTGAATGGACTGAACATTACTTGGGAAGATACTGAGAGGCTTATCAGTGAGAGTCAAGAGCAGTGCCAGACACATGCGTGCCTGGAAAACTGTGTCCCAACCCCAGGCTTGAGACAAGGGGGGGATATGTAACAGGACGTCAAATAAATGTGACAGAAAGTCAGCTAAATCTGTGAGTGTTGTCACAGATCGGAGATACAATTCACCAATTACTATAGGGTGTTGGCTGCAGAAGCCAGCAGGAAGGTCTAAAGACGTTGAACAGACTTCAGCTGTTCGGAATGAGGAAGTTAAAGGCTTCTATAATTTGTCCAAAGGAAGTCTCAGGATGGCTGCCTCCTGTCGCCGTGTGGGCTGGGAGAGGAGGACAGACAGATGAGTGCCTCCCGACAAGCTGGTGAGCATGGGAGAAGACCCCCTGAAGTGATGTGCGCTAAGGAGGGTAAACCGCTGTGAAGACTTCACAAGGTGAGGACATGGATTGTTTTTCTATGTGGAAAGAAAACAAAGGAAAGTTCTCTAGCTGGGGAAGAAACAAAGGGACATGTTTTCTATGTGAAAGGAAAGTCCAATGAACATGTGCCGTGAGAAGATAAAACATGGACTATTGATTGTCTGCTGTATGAACAGCCAAGTCTGCCCAACAGTAGGTTGGGGACAGACTCTTAGGTAGGTTCCAGTGTGTGAAGGTAGCCGCCCACCGTGGCAAGGATTTATTTTGTTTTATTTTATTTTGGCTGTTTTGATGCTTGCACTGGTATGAAGAAAAATTGCAAGAATAAAACTCATACACTGTATTTGCAACCACTTCTCGGCTATCTTAATGTGTAAATGCACCCCCCCAAGCGGTCATCCACGCCTACCACCGAGCTAATCCCTCACAATATATAAATATATATATATATATATATATATTTTTTTTTAAATAACTGATCCTTTGCATGTTTTCTTAATTTAACTTGCACCTTCTTTTTCCCTTTTTTTTCTATTGTGTTTTTTTTTTAAACTCCTGTCCAGTTACCGACTGGATTCCAGGAGTAAAGATGGCCGTGGAGGCTTCCGCTGGCACTTCCGCGCATTTGCCCGCGTCCGCCTATCAGCCCATCCAAGGTGTGCAAATGCACTCCACCGGGAACGCCGAAGCCGAGCCCGCGGCTCGCATAGCGAGCTACCAGAGGAGCTACAAATTAACAGTTAAATTTTTATTTTATTGTTAAACATATAAAAATCACAAATATTCCAATACAATACATTACTCTGCACAAGGAATAATATTATCCACACATACAAACACACAAAAAAAAAAAAAAAAAAAAAATTCTTAGGGAGAGGAAGGGAAGGGGAATATCAATAAACCAATTTAAGAACAAAGGGAGAAAAAAAAAAAAAAAAAAAAAAAATTTTTTTTTTTAATAATAATAATAAGTGCCTACTTATATCATTATGGAACAGGTGACCTCGGCTCACCTATAGCGTCAATCCAGGCTGACCAGACTTTATCAAATTTTTTTGGGCAGTTCCTACTACCGTATGTGAAACGGTAGAATGGAAGTGTCTTAGTAACGGCAGCTATCCAGGATAATCGGGTGGGAGGTTCGGGTAACTTCCATCGCAAAAGGATTTCTCTCCTGGCATAAAACAGGGTATATGTAATGCACATTTTAGCATATTTATCCCCAGCCAGTTCTGTAAGGTTACTCAATAAAGTTACCTTTGGGTCCAAAGGAATCATGATGTCAAAAATTTCACCAATAGTGTCCGTCACTTCTTTCCAAAAAGTTGCCAGGTCAGGGCACGACCAAACAACATGTAAGAATGTACCTATTTCATGCCCACATCTAATACACAAAGGATCTTTCGTGGGAAATATCCTGGCAAGACGTTGCGGCGTGTAATATGCTCTATGTAAGAATTTGAGTTGTATAAATCTGTCCCTAGCCGCTATCATTGAGGGGATATAATTATTAACCGAGTCCTCCCACTCTTCAATAGTCAGATCTGGAATGTCCTCCTTCCATTTATTATAGGTTTTCTCAGGGGACTGACTATGATCTGTTGAGAGTATGGAATATATAGCAGAGAGAGTTTTCCCTATTACCTTAAAAGTTAACATTTTCTCCAAGGGGTCTGATTCCAGGACAACAGGGCCTCGGAATTGAGCCCGCATAGCATGACTAAGCTGGCAGTGACGAAACCTCATGGTGGGAGGTAATGAATGGGTAGACTGAAGAACATTAAAGCCTTGAAGTCTTCCATCTTTAATAACATGTTTCATAGTCACAATCCCTCTAGCAGCCCATAACTGTGGATCAGGGAGATGATATAAATGTTTTAAATTAGGATTACCCCACAACGGAGTGTGGGGGGATATATGCAATGGTATGTTATATATCACCCGCGCCCGAGTCCATATCCGCAGAACAGTCTTCATCAGACTGGTTATTTGAGGATGTGCCTGTTCCCCCCGAAAAACAAGATTACTAAGGGCCGCATATGAACCCAGTAGTGCTGCTTCTAGTGTAACTGCGGAGTTAGTTTTGGGCTGGGAGAACCAACACCGGACCGTCACCAGAACAGCCGCCCAAAAATACAATTTAAAGTTAGGAAGCGCTAAGCCTCCTCTTGCAAGAGGAAGGTATAGCGTGCGTCTTGCGACTCGTGGAGTACGCCCGGCCCATACAAAAGTTGTTACAATACTATCTAATCTCGAAAAAAAGGTTCTAGTCATATCAATGGGGGAATTCCGAAAAAAATACAGAAATTTCGGAAGATAGTTCATTTTTATTAAATTAATTCTGCCAACGGGGGACAAGGGAAGCATGCGCCAAGACGCACACTTTTTATTTAATTGTAAAACTAAAGGGTCAATGTTATTTTGCTGGTATACCTCCAATGTTGGACCCACTTTGATGCCTAAGTACACCATATCCTGTACCCATTTCAGCGGTGTCTGAGTATCAATTAAAGGTATCGATGGGTGTAGTGGAAAAAGGACGGACTTAGACCAATTAATACTTATACCTGAAAAACGACCAAACATGTCAAATAATTGTAGGGCCCTATGTAATGATGTGGAAGCATCCGCCAAATAGATCAAGGTGTCGTCTGCATATAAAGATAACTTCTCTTCAATGATCCCCACCTTAATGCCTCGGACTTGTGGGTCCGCCCGCAACTTAATCGCGAGCGGCTCCAAAGCCAAGGCAAACAAGGCTGGGGATAACGGACATCCCTGTCGGGTACCCCTCCGTAGAGGGAATCTATCCGATAGAGATGTATTAGTACGGACTCTAGCCGTAGGGTTCTCATAGAGAAGCTTAATCCATGAGACGAAATTAGGGCCAAACCCGAAGCTAGGTAGGATCCTCCAGAGAAATGGCCACTCAACAGAATCGAATGCTTTCTCGGCGTCGAGGGAGGCGACCACACCTGCTCCCCCCCCCGACGCCAAGGCCATATGTGTAAACAATCTCCGGATATTGATATCAGTACCCCGTTCAGGTATAAATCCAGTTTGATCCGGATGGATCAAGCCTGTTATAACACTATTAAGTCGAGTGGCCAAGACCTTTGAAAGGATCTTCCCATCAACATTTAATAAAGAAATAGGTCTATATGATGAACATAAAGATGGGTCCTTCCCTGGTTTAGGGATCACAACAATAACCGCTTCAGTCATTGTTTTAGGGAGTTTCCCCTCATTTAGAGATCCTAGAAGAGTGGCTAATAAATGCGGGCCCAAAAGGTCCATATGGGCCTTATAGAATTCAACAGGAATTCCATCCGGTCCTGGTGTTTTATCAGGATTTAGGGAGGCCACCACTTCCTGGATCTCCAAAAGAGTAATAGGGGCATCTAATTTGGCCCTATCTCTATCAGTTAAGACTGGAAAGTCCACTGCCTGTAGATAATGATCGAGTTCATCTCCTGAATAATTAACCTTAGTGTTATATAGGGCCCGATAATAATCAGTGAAGTTATGATTAATAGTTTCTGGATTAGAGTGAAGAGTACCCGATTGATCCTGAATATGTGCTATACTATAGCCACTTGTCTGTTCCCTAGAAATTTGCGCCAGCATTTTACCGTTATACTCTCCATGTACGAAAATATGTTGGGATTGAGAAAGCAGTTTTTTCTGTGTAAGGGCTGTGCGTATTCCCATTACCTCCCTAGTCAAGGATTGAAATCGTGTATAATGGGTGGGGTCTCTAGTTTGTATGTATAGATTTTCCATATCTCTAGCTTCCTTTTCTTTTTGCAATAGATTTGTTCGCCTATATCGTTGGATCTTCCCAATAGCTGTCTGATAATACCCCCGGGTGCAAACCTTAAAAGCGTCCCAGACCATAGCCACTGATGACGTGCCCGGATTTATCTCCCAAAAGGCCGCTATCTGGGGTTCGACTAAAGGGTTTATATCAGAATCAGCGATCCAATATCTGGATAAACGCCATAATCTATGAGAGGGGTTACCAGATAATTCCATATTTAAAAGAAGTGGAGCGTGGTCGGAGATCCCACGAGGAAGAACCCGAATCTCCCGCACCCGAGATAGTAATAACCTACTTGCAAACATTAAGTCAATTCGAGAAAAGGTTTTATAAGTGGCGGAGTGGCAGGTATATTCCCTAGCATGGGGGTGGTGCCAACGCCATAGGTCTGTCAACCCATAGATCTCAGCCCATTCAGCAAGATCCGATCTGGTGGAAGAATCTCCAGCCATTCTATCCATGTTCGGATCTGGAACCATATTAAAATCACCCACAATAAGTATGTTATCATTCTCATATTTTGCAATTTCTTTAAAAATTTTATATAACAGCCTGATTGAAGCCGGCGGAGGTATGTATAACCCTACCAGCAATAAAGTAAAGGATGATATCTGCAGATTGAGCAAAACAAATCGTCCATCCGGGTCCAGGGAAAGATTCATTAGTTTGAACGGGAGAGACTTGTGGATAAGAACGCTGACTCCACGAGCATACGTAGAAAATGTAGAGTGGTAATGGTGCCCAACCCATGGTTTCTTAAGGGCCAGCGTTCGAGTACCCAACAAGTGAGTCTCCTGCAGGACACATATGTGGGGATTAAACGCTTTTAAATATTGAAACACTAGAGAGCGCTTCTGCGGGGAATTCAAACCTCTAGTGTTCCAAGAAATCACCCTTAAAGATTCCATATCCACTCAAAAAGCAATGTATACAACATAATAACAGTATATATAAAAAAAAAAAAAAAAAAAAAAAAAAAAAAAGGGGAAAAACAACTGAAAAATACAATAAATACAATAACAGAGTAATGATTCAAACATCCCCATCCCCCCCACCCCACCCATCTCCCCAAAATTGGAGAGGGTTTGTATCCCACCCACCGCGGACCTCATAGTCCACCCTAGGGGGTAAGTGTCAAAAAGAAGGCGCTATATTACCCCCCCCCCCCTTAAAAAAAAAAAAAAAAAAAGGGGGGGGGAGAAGACTCCGGCGTTCAAAAAGGATGAAGGAAAAGAGAAACTTATATCTTAATTCACCCAGCTGTCATGTAGAATTTGGGAAAGCAAACTATGACAAACCAAGAGGAAGGAGAAGAAAAAAAAAAAAAGGGTTCAGTCTCAGTCTTATTTGTATGTCTCAAGCCAGGATAATACCTCTTTTGGGGAAGAAAAGAGACGCACATGTTCACCATCTTGTACCCGCAATTTAGCTGGAAACAGAGTACTATATTTCAACCCCCTTTCTCTTAACTTAGAACGGGCTTGATCAAATGACTTTCTCTGACGCTGTGTTTCAACAGAATAATCTGGAAAAATAAAAAGTTTACCTCCCTCGTATTTCACTTCACCCTGAGAGCGGGCTGCTCGTAACACAGTGTCTCGGTCACCATAATGAAGGAACCTCAAAATAAAGGTGCGTGGAGGAGAGCCAGGAGGCCCTCGCTTCCCTGGTATCCGATGTGCACGTATCACTGAAAAAAAAGCAGAAAATTTAGCTTCTGGAAGAATGGTTGGAAGTAAGTGTTCAATAAAGGTCACCGGGTTTGCACCCTCGGATCCCTCCGGAAGACCTATAATCCGTAAGTTGTTCCTACGATTGCGGTTTTCTGCATCTTCTGCTCGTATTTCCAGCTGCTTAACCCTGGCTTTGAGCAGCTGAACATCCGAGTTGTAACCTTTCTGTGTGTCTTCTACTTCTGAAACCCGCATTTCCATCTCGGTAACTCTATCTCGGAAATTGTCCATATCTTTACGGATAAGTCCAATATCTGATTGTACAGAATCAATTTTAGAAGTCAGAGCCGTCTTACAGTCTACTATGGCATGCATGAGTGTCTCTAAACTTGCAGGCGGTTCTACTTCCCTGATCACTGTTGTCTGTTCGGTTTGAGACGCCATAGTTACTGTAGACTTAGACGGTGATGTCACGACTGCACGGCGTGTCTGTACACCCCCTTTATTTTTGGGCATTCCTCCCAAAAAAAAAAAAAAAAGGGGGGTAAAAGGGGGGGCAAAAAAAAAAGGGGGGGTTTATGTAATTAATAGTTTACTACATAAACATATATACTGTGGCCAGAGAATAGATGGTATTTAGTGTGGCAGGCTGGCAGTATGCAGCAATATGCGGTAGAATGTGCTTAAATTGCAAAAAAAAAAAAAAAAGGGCTGAGAGAAAAAAAAAAAAAAAAAAAAAGTCATTTAAATAAATGAAGGAGCTTGATCCAGCTTGCGTATTGCAACTTGAGTATTACTCACTGCTTTTCCTTTGACCAGGGTTTACTCACTGCTTTTCCTTTAACCAAGGTTTCACATAGATTACCAGCTTGTCGGCATCTACAGGGAGCATAGGAGCATAGGAAGACCGGCCAGTACCAGCTGTCCGGTAACTACCAGCCAAGTCAGCTCCTCTTTACTTTCCCTTTACTTTCCCCGATGCGGCGTCCAAGGATCTACCAACGGATCCACTCAAGCACCCCAGCTGTCCAGTGCACGTTTAGTCCGTGCACCTCACACCGCTCATACTGCTGCAGTCAGTCCCGTCCCTCCGGTCTCTGGTCTCAGCCAATATTGCGGCATCCAGCTCCTCAGAGCAGCCGCGAAGGGGACGACGGAGCAGATGAGCCGCCCAGCACAGCCCGCCAGGACACCAGAAGACACCAGGAGACACCAGGAGACAGCCGGCACCAGTCAACACAATGAACGCTGGATTGCCCGACGCTGGATAGCCCGACCTCCACCTATCCCAACGCTCAGGATACCGACATCAGAGAGTGGAAGCGGCCGAACACCAGGGGGATCAAGCTGGGTGTATTGTCAGGATACACGCCGGAGTCGGGAGCTCAGTTACTACACGTCTGCTCCCGGCGCCATCTTAGACTCCTTCCTTTCTTTCGAGGAGCTACAAATTAATGGAGGGAAGAACGCCCAGCTGGCTGGTAAAAAGAAAGTGGGAATAATTAAGCAGATGGAGAGAAGGAGAAATAAAAACAAAAGGGAACAAAAACTCACCTGGAGAGGAGGGAATAATAAGCATAGATACCTGAACAAAGATAGCAGTGGGGTCAAAGAATGCTGATCCTGCTGCTGCTGCCATCAATGCCATTCACAAAAAAGCTCTTTATGCAAAAGAGTTATGGCAGACTGCGTTCCTCATTAGAAAACCCTGCATACCCCAAAAGTTCCACAGAAGGGGTTCCCAGACTTTTTAGCGCTAATAGCTGCATTGTAAGTCGGACCTTCAGGGTGCATGTGCTGGTGATGTCATTGGCTGCATGCACTCTGAATATCTCCTAAAATGTGCAAGTTTAGGTGATATTTACAAAAACCAACAGGCAAGCCTTATTATAGGCTTGCCTGTAAGTAAAAGTGGTAGTACAGAGTTTATTACCACTTTAAAGTGGTTGTAAACCTCAGTCATGGAATCTGAGCAAAGCACATACAGTATATCTGTAGTGTTTACTTATCTCTCTGCAAAGCTATAACTGCAGTTTCTCTCTGGTGCTTTGTCATGAGAAGTTTTCCTGACACATTAGATAAACTTGTGTTGGGAGGCAGGAGGGGAGGGGATCTCAGCAGACAGCTTGTCTGTTCAGAACACAGTTCTGCTTTGTGGAGGAGGGTGTGTGACTTTCCTCCAATCAGCTCTCACACACTGTTACTGCAGCCTCTCTGCCCCCTCCTCTGTGCTCTCGACAGATGAAGAAAGATTTTAACACTTTTCTGCCCCCTTGAAGGGGTGTGGAGAAGAGAAGACTGCAGATAAACAGGTAAAACCTATTTGTTTCATATCTGTATATCATCTGAGGCTGTGCACTTCACTGGGTATATGTAAGGGTTTACAACCACTTTAAGTGTGAACGTGACCTTATGTTCCATATCATCTGGAGCTTCGTGCACCCTAAAAGCATTATTTTGCAGTCAAATGCGGGAAAAAAAAACACTATAGTTTTTGTGTTCCTATTCACACATCATGTCTAAAATATAAAAAAAAATGTTTCTATACTTTTAGATATTTCTCTGGAGAAGTCATGGCTGACTGCAAGGTGTTTTTGAACAATGCTAGAGTGAGCCTGTCCCAGGTCTGCACTGTGAACTATTTAGGATTTTTCCTTGCTGGACGGTTCAGAGTAGAGCATCTAAAAAAAGTAAGCTGCATTTTTTTAATTTTATTAAGTTAGTCTATATAGATGGGGACATGTAGCATATAAAAAGTAGATGTTATCCCAATTAGGTGGCAAAAGTGGAAATACACTTTAACTACTTGCCGACCGCCCATCGCAGATATACTGCGGCAGGCTGGCTCGGCTGCGCGAACCGCCGCACCTGTACGGTGGTTAACGGGAGCTCTCCTGAGGGTGCGCAGGCGCCGCCGGAGACGCACACACACCCCCATTTGCCAGCAGGGAAGCTGACTCATGGGGCCGGCAGCCACGATTTCCACCAGGTACCCGCGATCACTCTCCATGGAGAGAGAACCTCGGTCTGCTGTTGAAAACACAGCAGATCATTGTTCTCTCAGGAATCAGCACAGAGCGCTTGTGATCCTCCTATTTAGGATCACTGGTCTCTGTGTTGATTCCACAAACCAATCCCCCTCACAGTTCGAAAACTTTTACTCAAGCCAATCAAAATATGCCTATTAGGATTTTTTTTAACAAAAATATGTAGCAGAATACAAGTTATCCTAAAATGATGATTTAGATTTTTACTTTTTTTGGGAGAATGTTATATAGCAGAATGTGAAAAATATTGTTTTTTTCAGAACTGTCACTCTTTTGTTGTTTATAGCACAAAAAAAAAAATTGCACAGGTGATCAAATATCACCAAAAGAAAGCTCTATTTGTGGGGAAAAAAGGACAACAATTTTATTTGGGCAGTGCCGAATCACAATAAATGGCCTGGTCATTAACGGGGTAAAATCTTCCGGGCTGAAGTAGTTAAAGTGTCAATTTAGTATAACATACTAATATTATATATAAAACAGTGGAACACAGTATTATGTAGAGTCACATGAATTCCTGTCTTGACGCAACATATTGGGAGGAGCTAATGGTGTCATGCAGCAAAACAGGCGGGCAATTATCTTGCGTGAGACATTTACCATAGACATGCTGTGCATGTAAACTGTTGTGCAGCAGATTTTGTGCAGATTGTAAGTTGTGTCTTGCACTGTTGGCTTGATGTTAAATAAGAAATTGTATTTGGTATACATAGAGCACTATCCTCTCTTTTGTAAGTGTTCTTTAAATAACTGAAGGATTGCTGAGGATGGAGGTGGATTGAAGGACATCTAGATCGAGCATGGGAAAACAGTACTCTTGGCATACATCAGCATGTTTAAAATCAAATCAGTATTTTAATTTTAGTAAAGGGATTTGCACAACACATGGTGGAGGACAGGTTTCAGTGAAGTCACAACATATGGTGGCAGAAGGAATTAGAGTATAAATGGCACAAGTGGCAAGAAATATTGATGGACATTCACTTTATAATGAAGAACTTTTTCTTTATATTAATATGTACATGTTTTGGTATTTGGGAGTTTGCTCCAAAAAATAGAGACACATTGTTTGCATAATTTCATTGCTTTTACAAGATATTGCTCAATACATTTTTATATATAATTTTGGTTGGCACATGTAGTAACACATATAGTGTGGGCAGCAGTATTGGGGCATAAAACTTTATATATATATATATATATATATATATATATATATATATATCGTTTTTTGAGGAATATTATTAAAGCAGAACTTTACCCATAATAACTTAAAAAAAGCATAGACCATACCAGAAATAGTAGGTGCTGTAAATTGCCACCAGCATTGCTCCTGTTTCTTCCTGCTAGAGGCTACCATTTTGCTGAAGCCCAGTGCCCCTTAGCAGAAGTAAATCATAAAGCACAACTAAACCCATCAATTTAATGTTTTAAAAAACAGTTACATTCCTGGAATGCCTGGATTGCCATCTATCAGACTTCTTGTGTCCTTAATCAAACTGTCAAACCAAGAAATGGCTGATGTCATACCTGATCACATTGCAGATCAAACAGAAGCAGCTTATTTAGCTGTAAAGGATAGGGGAGTGTAACTTTAAAGAGGAACTTCAGTCTGTTCACATAATTTGTGATAAAAACATATTTGCCGTTCTGAAGCTTCCCTTAAAAACCACTTTGCATATTATTTTATATACACTGTGATTCTCTACTTGCCAAATATGCTGCAGAATTCTCCCTCCGCTAAGTCTGGCTGCAGCCATTTTAACCGTGGGCAGCTGAAGCTCCTGCCTGTTTATTTCCTGGATTTACACAGACACACACACAGACACACACACACACACACACACACACACACACACACACACACACACACACACACATATATATACAGACAGACAGACACACTCACACCACTGCTTGCCTGCACATTTCTCCTCTTTTGATGAATACTCTGCCCTCATCCAAGCCCCCTCCAACTCACCTTGGTTCTCCTTTGACTCATCCCTCCTCCCTTCCTGCAAACTGTAACAGGAGTGAGAGAGAGCTGTGCATGATGTCATTAGCCTAGGCTAATTACCAGATAAGAAAGAGGAAGTGGGCCGTATAAGGTATTTACTGGCAGAAAAAAAATGTTTTACTATTCAGAGTTAAAACAACAAGGGCAGAAGATTTAATAGATGGAAAGATGAAAAAATGACTGAAGGTCTGCTTTAAGGTTGCAATAGATTGGCCTCTACAAACTCGGCAGTGCCTACAAATGCCTAACAATGGAGAGCAACTGAGCATGTGCAGAGCAGGGTGAGATAGTGTATAGACAATGTGGGCTATGTGGGACTTTGAATGAGACACCGGCAGGTATGCCCAGCGTCTCCATCCCTGTATCGGAAAAAACGAATTGAAAAGGATTAAAAGAGGTGCATGGAAGCCAGCCAGCCCCCAGTCTGATGTACTCACCCTCCAGTCTGCCACCAACCAAGTAGACCTGTCTCAATATACATAAAGAACAGGGGTTTAGTTGACACTAATTTGCAAACGCATATGTAAGCTGCAGAGCCACGACACGGCACCCTGTTATATCTGCAGTCCCTAAAACTTTTAAATGTAAGTGTCTCCACTCTGGGAGCACATGGTTGCTAATGGGTGGATAGGAAGCAGGTGGGAGGGAGCAGCCCAAACTTCCCCCACCCACTTCCATCCACGACTGGTATGGAATCTCAATGCTCTAATAGCAATGTTCTTAAGATGGTACAAACTGAAAACGACCAGCTGAGAAGCATACACCTCCAATCCCTTGGCGGATGCAGTGTAAAACACAGATTGGGACTTTATATGAGGCAGTCTGCCGGTGTCTCATTCAAAGTCCCACATAGCCCACATTGTCTATGCAACTAGGGATGGAGGCACCTCGCCTACAGGCTGGTGCTTCATTTAAAGTCCCACCGTGCGATTTTCGTGCGTTTTTGGTGGATGCAGTCTAATTTGACCCCAGTTTTTTCATATACAGGGATGGAGACCATAGCATGACCTGCTTGTCTCATGTAAAGTCCCAAATACTTTATGAAATTAGGGATGGAGGCACTGAGCTATACAGGCAAACTGCCTCATATAAAGTCCCAATCTGTGTTTTACACTGCATCCGCCAAGGGATTGGAGGTGTATGCTTCTCAGCTGGTCGTTTTCAGTTTGTACCATCTTAAGAACATTGCTATTAGAGCATTGAGATACCATACCAGTCGTGGATGGAAGTGGGTGGGGGAAGTTTGGGCTGCTCCCTCCCACCTGCTTCCTATCCACCCATTAGCAACCATGTGCTCCCAGAGTGGAGACACTTAAATTTAAAAGTGTTAGGGACTGCAGATATAACAGGGTGCCGTGTCGTGGCTCTGCAGCTTACATATGCGTTTTCAAATGCGTGTCAACTAAACCCCTGTTCTTTATGTATATTGAGACAAGTCTACTTGGTTGGTGGCAGACTGGAGGGTGAGTACATCAGGCTGGGGGCTGGCTGGCTTCCATGCACCTCTTTTAATCCTTTTCAATTCGTTTTTTTGGTGAGATAGTGTATTACCAGATTTTAAACAGCATTAACATTTAATTGTAATGCTTTTCATAGCTATACCTGCAAAAGGGACCAGCCTGAAATTATCTATCAGGACTTCCTTTTCTGACTAAAGTTCCACTTTAATTGCATACATATTGTAAATACTGTATATATTTCTATTATTTTACTGCAGGTTGTCACAGTTACTAACTTTGCATTGGTTGCGCTTACGTTTTGCTGGTTTATTTTCTGACTCATAACACACTAATCTTCTCACTTGAAGTTTAGCCTTACAACAAAGCTAGAAATTATATTTCATATGATCAAGGGCTTAATGTGCCTTAAAGTGCAACTCAGTGCAGAACATTAATGTTCTCCCTGTATCTGTAACTATATACCCAGCTCCAAATTACTGAAGAAATTTGTACCTCTGTAATCAAAGTGATTACAATCAGAAAGCTTTTTATAATATTTTTTTAACAAAAATATACAGTGTCACTGTGCAGCAAAAAAAACTTTCCTCAAACAGAGAGCCAGCCAGCACTAAAATATGTGTTTCAATCACATAAAAAACAAAATGATAAAATTAATGCATAGCTCAATCAGAGCAGTGCAAACATCAAATTATCATAACCATGGCAAGAAATAACTAACAAAAGTGTTTTAAAATTAATTGACATGCAAATGCTCATTCACATAATACTCTGCATATCCAAATCTCCTTGATTTAATATATACAAATTCCCCATCCACCATGAAGTCCAATGTGTCAAAAAAGTTTAATCACAAAACATAATCTTTATTGTTGGCGCTGAAAAAAAAAAATTGTAAAAACACCACCTCGTCCAGGCGCACCTGCGCAAATGGGAAACAGCCGGCCAGGCGCACTACGGTCCGGTTCACAGACGCTCGGCGGGGAGAAGCAGGAGGAATAGAAGGCAGTAGCGGCGTCCTAAACGGACGAGAGCTGTTGGGCGCATCGTAAGCCATCTAGGAGAGGGAAAAGGAGAAGGCCCTTGCAGATGTGCCTATCATAAAGAGAGAAAATGTGAGTGCAATTGTCGTATAGTGTATTGTGTGTCTTCTATTAAAACGTTATTACTCGAGGTCGACGTGCGCTTCTTTCCTCCTACCTTTGCAGCTTCAATAAAAAATTCCAAGCACTGTGTGGTGAATAAAACATAAAAAGTTTAATTTTAAAAGTAGTTCCATAATTAAAATCATTGGTAGACAGAAGTACACCTTATGCAAAAATACCAACTTAGTCTGCACTGGTGAAGCCAAATGAGAGGTTAAAGACTCACACATGGGTAACCTTCCAGCATGCTTTAGAGGGCATGGCACCAGCCAGGGACAGTGCAGCAGTGTGGGGCAGCTGTGCTGTACTCTGGGGTGTCAGGAGGTGGTGACAGAATGCCCAATTGCAGGACGAGGAAGAATGGAAAAGTCGCTCGATGCCCAATGTTGGGAGGCTGAGAGGATTG
Organism: Pelophylax lessonae; assembly: GCF_965119305.1. NCBI lineage: Eukaryota > Metazoa > Chordata > Amphibia > Anura > Ranidae > Pelophylax > Pelophylax lessonae. The sequence goes on along the minus strand of NC_138769.1, from coordinate 524,919,857 downwards.
CCGTGTGTGGCTGCTCTGATCTACCCGCGGCATGTACCGGCCGGAAGGAGACCCAGACGTGACCTCAAACCCTCGGGGTAGGATGCCCAGAGTGAGGCTTGAAATGCTGATCAGCCACTAATGGTGAGAAGCAATGCCGGTGACACAGTGCGTCTGGTTGTCTTGGCATGGCCCTTCTTCAGATCATGTGATTGGGATGACTAATGGAGATTAAATAGGGGCTGGCGTGGGAAATATACCATAAAATTAATTAAAGAGACCCCAACTGTTTAAAGGAAGGAGTATATGGATACAGCACCTCTGCACAGTCCTGACCAGCTTAATTAACACCAAAGGCATTAAAAACTATTTAAAAGGACATTATTTAACATTATCATAAACACCATATGGAAAATGCATACATAACCAATATAGATGTGGTAAACACAAAAATGGTGAGTGATACAAATCATCCTAATCATGTGAAAGGAAAGGTGGGAGGGGAGGGAAAAGGAGAGGGAGAGAAAAAAGGAAGGGGGAGAGGGGGGCGGGGGAAGAAAAAATAATCTGAACAATGTGACAGAATGTGTAAAAACTGAAGCAAAAATGTCAACAGCATAACTTACATAATAATCCAGTAGCGCAAGGATGGTAGTAACCTCTCACCATCAATAATATATATATAAATATATAAAATCACTCATAAAACAGATACAAATAGTCACTCGGTAAAATCTGAATCAAAGTCCATAAAATTCCACCAAGACAGCAGAAGTTGTCACAAAAGTCCACAGTTGTTACACACTCCTGGGATGATAGCTATATGTGCGGATGGAGTATTGGATCACCATAAATGCCACCACCGTGCTCAGAGGGAGAGAAGAAATGCAAACTCACCAACTTGACTGGCCTAGCCACTCTCGTGACTAAGCAAACAAGCCAAATGAAAAACACATCCACTTAAGGGATCGGGGACATCCCCAGTGATGGGTAATCCGCAGTGCTCCAGACCATGTATTAGAGAAATAGACTCCACTAGTGTAATACAGTCTAGAACTCTTTATTCATATTAATAAGAGAAATATTGCACTCACATGTCAATAGCATATCATTCGCATAAGCAGTCATAGGGAGGTGTTCACCGTTCGTATCCAGACTCCACGCTGTGGAACGCACGCCTTCCGGGTGCCCAAACACTCCTCGTACAGCAAGGTATAATGACACCGCCTGGTCACGCCCCGGCGCGTTTCGTCACTTCCGACTTCTTCACCGGGGGGCGTGACAGAATGAACATGCATATGAAAACCAATTATATAAGTGAATCCGCGCTTAGGATGTGAAAGTAATAGAAACAACCGGCTGCAGCCTACCTCTAAAACTATAATCAAAAGATATATAGTTAGGATATAGAAAAGAAAAGGAGGTAAATGGCGCTGCCTAGAAACCAATATATGTAATAAATATGAGTATGATGACAAAATAAATAAATAAAGTGCACTTGTGCTAAACTAAGGGTAACTACCCTAAAAGTGGCTCAATGATAAATATAGTGATAATGGTTGTCTGGGGAAAGGCAACTAGCTTTCCCCAAGAAAAAATTGTGCAAACAAAAAATGGTCCCAATCCTATAATTCACTTTGTTATTAAGAATTGAATATGTACCTATGACAGTCTAGTGCCAAAAATAAAGTGATGAAAACCAATGACCACAACTCCGAAAGGTAAAGGACCATGAGGGAGCTGGGGACTGGATGTCCATGGTTCTCTCTACCCTAGAGCTTATAGGTTACTGGAAGCAATAATATTTTTAATGGTACATGTTTTTATAAAAGTTACCTGAGGGGCTGAAGGAAGGATAGGCCCTAATTTCGGATCCATTTTTAATAAGTGCCAATGTTTCTTCATTATCATAATGATGGATCTATATGTGCAAATAAATTCTGTTACAGATCTGAATCGATTTATTTTGGAACTATCATTCTTTTTAGAGGATGGTTGACCATGTGTGAATTTATCACAGGTCGTCTGAATGAGTTCAGATGGATATTCTTTTTGGATGAACTTGTTTTTAATAACAGTTTTTGTTTATCATAATCATCTTGATACGTACAGTTTGTACAAAGTCGTTAGAACTGGCCACTGAGGATATTTTTAATCCAGGAAGGATGGTGACAGCTGGTATAGTGTAAATAGGAATTTTCACTTGTAGGCTTACAATAATTCCTGGTGTAAATGGACCCATTTTCATGAAAAAGTTATAGTTCCAGAAAGATCAAACTATTCGGATCTATCACATGAGTAAATTGTAACCCAAGACTTTTGGTATTACAGAAGGAAACAAACCCCTCAAAAATCTTCAGATCACCACTCCAGATGCCCAAAATGTCAATGATACATTGCCCGAAGTACACAATGTGTCTGGCAAAGGGATTGTGGTGCCAGACACACTGTTCCTCCCAATAATCCATTGTGATATTGGCATACGAGGGGGCAAAGTTCTCACCCATCGCTGTTCCGTGTTTTTGCAGGTAGAATTGATCTTGGAACAAAAAAGGGGGTCATTTTGCATAAGGTGTACTGCTGTCTTATACTAATGATTAATAATTATGGAATTAAAGTTTTTATGTTTTAGGTTTTATTCACCACACGGTGCTTGGTATAATTTATGACCACTGTTGTTGTCACCCATCACCTAGTGGGTTAATTTAGCGCTTATATGTCATTATTCTTTGCGTCACTGTGTTTTTGAGTATCCATCCTGGTTCTTTTTTTCCACATAGCTGCTTCTTGACCCCCAGGTGCTATTTGTCATTCACTATTGAGGGGGTGCTGGTCCTGTTATATTAGCGCTGGATCTATTTGTGTCTACAATTTATTTTTTTAACAGTTACCCTTCTATAGGGATTTTGCAACCATCTTTATTTTTGCTTCTTTTGTTGTAGGTGTTAGAGTGGAATTAAGTTAAAAAGGCTTTTGCCTTCTTTTTCACCTGGTATTCCAGCAAGTAACACATTTCCTGTTTTAGGATGTCTTCACTGTGAATGGAAGAGCAACAGAGACACCCTTGAACAGAAGCTTAGTGGCGAATGCATTAACAGATTTAGATGGACTTGGCTAAAGCTGGCCATACATGGATCGACATTCGTCCAGTTCACCAAGGACCAGTTGAATTTTGATTCCAGTATGGGCAGGGAGGTCATACAGTAGTTGATATACTAATCAACTTCTGTACAACCACCCTGCCATATTTTCCCTGCACAATGGGTGTATTCTGATGGTGGGGAAGTTTCCCTACTGTCAGAATACAAATTCTCAGTGAGGAGGATGACCACATTGAGTGTGTGGGTGTGGGAATGAAGTCCATTTTTTTTGTTCAGCCAGCTGGTTGAATGAAAAAAATGACTAATATATGGGCTGCCAGACAAATTAAAGCTGACCTCCTTCTAACACTGTTAAAGCAGCTAAAGCAACAGTTTTTTTTTTCTTTTGGACTTAAAGGTTTTAAATATATGAATAAAAGATGATCACTGAAAGCACCCCTTTCAGTGTTAAATGGTTTGTCTCAACCCTCTAACTGTCTCATTTGCTGGGCAGCTTGATCAATGTGTTCTGATGGTGGGGGAAGCTGCTCGCTATCAGAACACAATAGCACAGTGGGAGTGATTCCTCCATCCACATCAAATGTGTGGATTGGGGAATTGGATCATCTTTTTTTCATTCAGCTACAGCAACAGTTTTTTTTTCTTCTGGGATTAAAGGTTTTAAATATATGAATAAACGATGACCACTGAAAGCACCCCTCTCAGTTAATTGGTTAGTCTCAAACCTCTAACTGTCACATTTGCTAGGCAGCTTGATCAATGTGTTGTGATAGCGGGGGAGAATTCTCGCTATCAGAACACAATAGCGCAGTGGGAGTGATTCCTCCATCCACATCAAATATGTGGATTGGGGAATTTGATCATCTTTTTTCATTCAGCCCTCTGGTTGAATGAAAAAAAAAAAAAGATGAACGTATGGCCAGCTTTACTGAGTTCCTAATCTTTGCCTATGTTTCAGTTTATGCTGTTTCCATGAGCCAGGTTTCTTGTTTAAGAGTGGCTTATTTTACTTGCAGCATCCTATGGAGTCACCTTTGCATGCATGGACTTTAAAGCCAGAAGCTAGAAACAGCCAGAAAATTGCTCTTTTCAGAAGGGGCCAGCTTCCATATTTCTTTTAAAGTCACATGTGCATAATGTAAAATTGTTTACAATCTATTATAAATGGGTCACAAAAGGGACTTGTTTGTTTTTTTTTTTTTCTGGAAAATTTGTGAACATGGCATTTGAAATGTGAAGGACAAGCACATAGACAATACAAGCGTCAAGCTATAATTGTGCTCTGTATATTTACTACTTTAAGCAGGGTATGAATTTAAAACATATATTTTATTATTTAATGTGCTAATTAAACATATTATATGTCTCGAGAATGCTACACTTCCGTATGTTATTAAAAACACTTTAGTTCAGAAACAAATAATTAAAAAAACTGGCACCATTGGATTGGCTATCATTTTACTTGTTCTCTATAATTACAATTTTCTTCAGACATTTCTCAATGCACTCTTTGTTTAGACACTTTTCTAGTTCATGAACAGTAAAGAAAAAGGGACAGATTAATGGGCTGTATTGTATCTAAGTGGCAGACGTATGTTATACATTCAGTATAGACACTGGATTTGCATTTAGCAATCTCTTGATGGTTTATTAGGTCACAATTGCATTTTTTACTTTACTTCTTTAGAAGTTTTTTTGGAAGAATATGAAGTAATAAAACCGCCTGAAAGACATTTTTCATTGGCAAAGTCAGAATTCATAAATAGAGGGAATAGGAAAGTGCTTGTTATTTTATACATGAAGGATTTTCCTATTTAGACAAAGATGACTGGCCAGCTAAATTTAAACACTTCACATTGAGATCATTTTAGTGTCTGCTTGGGCTGTTCTATGTATAAACACTCATTTCTTTTCTGTGCCACCGAGGCCTGAATCATAATCAGCTGGAAGGAAAATTGTATGTGGAGGCTTTATAAGGCAATAGTGCATAATGAAGTAAAATCACACCAACCACAATTAAAAAAAAATATAGAGGAGTGTTGGCAATGATGAAATGTATAAAGGGCATATTTAGAAAGCAGAAAATTATCAGTTTGGCAAATGTTTTTCACTTTTTTTGCTGCTGGATACTTGGCACAAGACTTATCCATATTTATACATCTCATTCACCAGCTAGATTTGTCGGTGTTGCCACCTGATCTCGTTTATTCCACTGCCTCAACATCTGGATTCCCCATTCTTTGGAGGACAACTTCACTTGAATCTGAGCACCAGTGTCATGTCCATCAGATTGATCTGCCTTGCATACGTATTTGACCCTTTTGGGGTCTAAAATCAAGGTGACCTTGCACTTCACCTTGTGAAAGGAGCACAAGTCTGGAGTTAGCGACACACCATGTGTTTTTTGGTGAAGCTTTTTATTAGAGGCTTTCTCAATTGCACAGGTAATAAGATTTACTATACAAACCCAAATTGTATTGGACTTTTGTTGCTCCATTTTATTTTATTATATATATGTGTTCACTGATATATGGTTTGCACTGGCACTTTATCCATATGTTATGTTTACATTTTTTGTTATATATTGTCACTTATCAGCCATTAACATATTTTGTTATTGAGGCAGCACGATCACACATTTTCATATTGATTAATTGTCTACTCTTTTAGCTTGTCTAATTGCAAAGTATCTATCCAGCACTAAGAACTGCCGGATCTGGGGCAAATCTCAGACAGTGGATGGAAACACTCCTCACTGTCATCCAATGGCATTTTAATAATACTAGATAAGGAGTATTGTAGACTGTTACAAGCTACTATCGTTTTTTTTTTTATAAAATATATTCAAAATGTTTTTGAATGCTAGCACTGAATGTAACAACTACATAAATGCATACTATATTGGATTTCTCAGAATGGCAAATTGGATGTAAACAGTTAAAGTGGTTGTAAAAGCAGAAGGCTTTTTATCCTGATGCATTCTATGCATTAAGATAAAAAAAACCTTCCATGTGCAGCAGCCCTTCTCAGCCTCCCTAATACTTACCTGAGCCCATTTTGATCCAGCGATGTTGCACAAGGGCCTCAGCCATCTGGGACTCTCCCTCCTGATTGACTGAGGCACAACAACCAGTCAGCTAGCCAATGAGGAGAGAGAGGGGACAGGGCTGAACTGCGGCTCCATGTCTGAATGGACACACAGAGCAGCAGCTCAGCTTGGGTGCCCCCAAAGCAAGCTGCTTGCTGGGGGAGGGGGGGGAGTGACAGGAGGGAGAAACCAGGAGTGCCAGCAAGGGACCCAAGAAGAGGAGGATCTGGGCTGCCCTGTGCAAAACCAACTGCACAGAGGAGGTAAGTATAACATGTTTGTAATTTTTAAAGAAAAAAAAAAACTTTAGTATCACTTTAAAGGATTATTTAAGGATATGTTCACCTTTAGTAACATTTTACATGGTATACTTGTATTTATTTTGTAACATATTACTATACAGCAGCCCCTCCTGTGGCAGCGGGCATAGGATTCTCTCCATACACTCGCTGTTTTAAAATCAGTGAAGCTGTGCAGAGCTCAATCATTCCATAAGTAATCTGTGAATGAATGAATGAATGAATGAATGAATGAATGAACTACAAGTTCTATCTTCCCCAGCGGCTTGTTGATTTTAATGGGTTGCTAGCATGCAGACGAGCGCTCTCATAGTCCATTCACTCATTGCGCATCTATGAAACTGAAAGCCTGTAGAGAGGTATGGGCATAGAGCTGTAGGAAGAGAATACAAGAGCCTGACATGCACCTGTGATCCACTGATAATGGGTGCAATGATCTGCAAACTTCTGAGACAAAAATAATAAATACACTTTTTTTTTTTTACATCCAGGAATATGTGCATTTCTTATTTTTTAAAGGTGAACTTGGCCTTTCAAACTTTAATGATTTGAAGGTATGTAGCTCCACAACCGTAGGAGCCGCTTGATAATTTTAGGTTCTATGTTCTACCTCTCTACCCCAAGAAGTGTCAGCCCCTCTGGCATACCTGGTCAATATAATTCTACTGCAGACATAAGGTATTAGGACACCAGACTGTAGGAGATCGAAGAAATATTTTACTAACAGGCTTAGTATCAAACAAGCAAACAGTCACTTCCAGGGCTATCAGGTCCTCTGTGGTTGGAAAAATGAGCAACAGCAAGGTCAAACAATAGACGGATGCAGCCCTCCTCAGACAGGGTGATCCACAGTAAAGCTACAAAAACAAAAGAGACAAGAAGGTGCATGCATCTAGTACATTATCGAACACATTTATTAATCAATTAGCAACTGATAAAAGCCATGAACCACAAGATACCATTAAGTGCGGACACAGGTACTCGGATAACATCATAGGGTTGTCAAGTTGACGCCTTTTGGGTAGCCTAGCTCTGAGGAGGAGGTGCGTGCCCGAAACACAACCCTACGAGGTTATCGGAGTAAGTGTGTCTGCATCTTGTGGTTCATTGGCTTTTATAAGTTACTACTTTGTGAGTATCCACTTGTAGTGGTTATATTTCATTAAAAAATGTGTTTGATAATGCACTAGGTACGTGCGCCTTCTTGTCTCTTTTCTTTTTTAGCTTAAGGCTCCATGCACACAGGGCGTCATAAAAACGTGCTCCAAAGCTGTTTACATAACGCCGGGAAACAGCAGCTGTAAAAACGTGCTTTCAGTAGCTTTTCCTACTAGCGTTATTGCACGTTTGGCCACAGTAGCTGTTAGCAGCGTTTTTTCTGCCTCCATTCAAAATCAATGGTTCCCTATGGGAGCCTATTGATTTGAATGGAAGTCACACCGCAGGTCGGATCAGGGTGATCCGACTTGCGGTGCGACCTGCACTGTGAGAATCTTGAGGGGAACTCCACGCCAAAATGGGGAAAAAAACGGCGTGGGGTTCCCCCCCAGGTTCCAAACCAGGCCCTTCAGGTCTGGTATGGAATTTGAGGGTAGCCCCGCGCCGAAAAAACGGCGTGGGGTCCCCCCCAAAATCCATACCAAACCCTTATCCGAGCATGCAGTCCGGCATGCCAGGAAAGGGGAGGGGACGAGCGAGCGGCCCCACCCCCCCCTGGATCATACCAGGCCACACGCCCTCAACATGGGGGGATGTGGGTGCTTTGGGGCAGGGGGGGCTCTGCACCCCGCACCTCAAAGCACCTTGCCCCCATGTTGATGAGGACAAGGGCCTCATCCCCACAACCCTGGCCGGTGGTTGTGGGGGTCTGCGGGCAGGGGGCTCATCGGAATCTGGAAGCCACCTTTAACAAGGGGGCTCCCCCAGATCCCGGACCCCCTCCCTATGTGAATGGGTATGGGGTACACTGTACCCCTACTCATTCACCCCATAAAATGCAGTGTATGGAAATAACGACAGGAGACGTTTTGGAAAATTTATTAAAAATCTTCATCCGGCTCTTGTCCTCTCCGGGGGTCTTCTGCTGTCTTCTCCTCTCCGAGGGTCTTCTGCTCTTTTGCTGTCCGCCCTTCTTGTCTTCTCCTCTCCGGGGGTCTTCTGCTGTCTTCTCTCCAAGGGTCTTCTGCTCTTTTGCTGTCCGCCCTTCTTGTCTTCTCCTCTCCGGGGGTCTTCTGCTGTCTTCTCCTCTCCGAGGGTCTTCTGCTGTCCGCCCTTCTGCTGTCCAATCTTCTTGTCTTCTCCTCTCCGGTCTTCTGCTCTTTTGCTGTCGGCTGTCCTTCTTCCTCTGGACCTCCTCCGACGACGTCTCCAGCGATTATGCCGGCCTCTGGTCTCTGCAGCTTATTATATAGCCATTAGGGGCGTGGCCGCCAGATGACGTCATCGAGAGACCACGCCCCCTTGTGTCACCGATGAAGGGCCTGGTTTGGAACCTGGGGGGGAACCCCACGCCGTTTTTTCCCCATTTTGGCGTGGAGTTCCCCCTCAAGATTCTCACAGTGCAGGTCGCACCGCAAGTCGGATCACCCTGATCCGACCTGCGGTGTGACTTCCATTCAAATCAATAGGCTCCCATAGGGAGCCATTGATTTTGAATGGAAGAAAAAAAACGTATAACGTGGCTTAACGCACGTTAAGCAACGTTATGGAGCCTTATGGAGCCTTTAGCAGCGTCAGACGTTTTTTGCAGCTTGACGCTGGAGCTCCTGAACCCACAGTTCCTGGGGTTTTTTTGGAGCTGTAAAACGCCTATGCCACTTGGAGCTCCTAAAAGCTCTATGTGTGCATGAGGCCATAGAATAACATGGGCGTTCTGCAGCTGCAAAAAAAAACGTCTGACGCTGCTAACAGCAGCTGTAAAAACGTCCAGTGTGCATGAGGCCTTAGTATCAAACAAAACAGCAATACCTGAAACAGGTAGTTAAACTCTGATATTTGGCAGCCAAGCACAAAACAATTATGCAATACAAATATATCACAAGGTAGCCGACCCACAGGAAAAGAAAATGGCCTCTGCCCCCACCTATAATTGGCCTTCATAGCAAAGAACACATGGAAGGGCAACGCACATGAGACAAACAAAAATAAAAACAAAAATAAAAATATAAAGGCCAGTTATAGGTGGGGGCAGAGGCCATTTTCTTTGTTGTTAATGTATACTGGTGAGTGGACATACTGGATGCCTTTGCTGTAATACCATTGGCTGGGCTTCCATTATGCCCCCAAGTACCTTTCAGGAGAGATGGGCCACCTCCAGGCTCACCTGCCCCCTATCTATCCAATAGCTTGCATGTGCTTCCACTGTGAAGACTCTCATAAATTCATTAGAGTTAGGACTGCAGGTAATACAGGGTGCCGTGGAGTGGCCCTGCAGCTTACACATGCGTTTGCAAATGTGTGCTAACTAAACCCCTGTTTTGACGCAAACTGTTAGACAGGTTAATTTGGTTGGTAAGCAAACTGGTTAGCAAATTGAACTGGGAATTTTATTTTTGTTTGTCTCACAGCCGAACCCCCAGGCCCTGAGATAGCCTATGGGTTTAGGCATAAAAGGGAGAAAGAATAACTTTCTATTTGTTAATCTACTTCCTTGAAATCCTGAGACCACTGGCCCAAAATATAACCACACAATACAATAAACAACAATCTGCAAAGAATGCACTTTAAACTTTTTAGTAAGAGTTCCCCCTTAACCACTTCAGCCCCGGAAGGATTTGCCCCCTTAATTACCAGGCCCTATTTTGTGATTCCGCACTGCGTTATATTAACGTACAATTGCATGGTTGTGCGATGCTGTACCCAAACGAAAATTGATGTTCTTTTTTCCCCCACAAATAGAGCTTTCTTTTGGTGATATTTGATCACCTGTGCGATGTTTATTTTTTGTGCTATAAACAAAAAAGGGCGACAATTCTGAAAAAAAAAACAATATTTTTCACAATCTGCTATAGGACATTCCCAAAAAAATAAATTTAAAAAACTAAATTTTTTTGCATTTTAGGCTAGTTTGTTTTCTGCTACATATTTTTGGTGAAAAAAAAATCACAAAAGCGCAAAAGTTATCGCGTCTGCTAACTACGGGAAAGATTTTTGTCATTTTTATTGTTTTTTTTTACCAGTAATGGCGGCGATCTGCGACTTTGTGCGGGACTGCAACATTGCGGCGGACAGATCAGAACCCTAACTGACATTTTCAACACTTTTGGGGGTACCAGTGACATTACTACAGTAATCAGTGCTAAAAATATGCACTGTTACTGTAATAATGCCCTTGGCAGTTAAGGAGTTAACCCTGTGGGTGATCAAAGGGGTTAATGTATGCCTGTATGCTTACTAACTCTGTGTGTGTGTGGGGGGGGGGGGTTGTGTGACAGACACAGATAGATAGATAGATCACAGTTTCAGCTTTGCTGAAACTTCAGTTCTGTCCCTGACTGTCTCACAGAAGATCCGCCTGCTTTGTTTACATAAGCAGGCGGGTCTTCTCTCCATTTACCGGACGATCGTGGGATGAAAGCGGCAATCGCCACCTCTCCTCCCTGCCTCCCGATGTGTCTAAACACAGCGGGAGCGCGCCTCGGGCGGTGCGCGCGTGCCGCGGAAACCCTTTTCCCTCCAGTCACGTAGTACTATGTGACTGGACCCGGGGGAGCCGCACTGCCGCAGTAATATTACTGTGGGCAGTCGGCATGTGGTTAACATATGCTAGTATTTGGCCCCTGAGTTGTGAGAGTAAGAAGTAATGGAGTCCTTGCAGCGTAGATGTCCGGCGTCTTAACTAGCTCAGCAAGGGCCCAAAACTATCTCTATGCAACAATGCCCAGCAGCAAGGGATAACTTGTGCAAAGTGTCTCCTTAAAATCTCTAATGTGGAAGATGAGATATAGATGTCTGCATGCAGTGTCTCTTTTAGTGTGTGTACACAAGGTGGGCTTCCGCCCCCTCATCAATCCTAGTGACACCAAGGCCCAAAGTATGTCCTGTAACAGGCTCTTGAAGGATGCCTGACTGGCAACCTGATTATTCAGGGATTCCATTTGGGTGCAAGTGAGAGTGACCCCCAATAGCCACTCAGCCTATGAGAGGCCAGCAGCTGAAGATCTGCCTCCAGAGAGAATGCATACTCACAGAAAGGCTCCCCACGCTCTCCAGGCCGTGATACCTGCACACACCGACCAGAGGAGCCCAGCCTCCCACCCCTGTAGCTGCAGGTCTCATGTCCCAAGGGAGCGAGCCCACCCTTAGCAGTGGAATTAATACTGAACAAAATTATAAACATAACACTTGCTTTTGCCCTCATTTTTCATGAGCTGAACTCAAAGATCTAAGATAATTGTGATTCATCCATGATGAGAACCCCTCTCCAAAGTGCCAGATGCCATCGAATGTGAGCATTTGCCCACTCAAGTTGGTTACGATGACGAACTGCAGTCAGGTCGAGACCCCGATGAGGATGACTAGCATGCAGATGAGCTTCCCTGAAACAGTTTCTAAAAGTTTGTGCAGAAATTCTTTGGTTATGCAAATCGATTGTTGCAGCAGCTGTCCGGGTGGCTGATCTCAGACAATCTTGGAGTTGAAGATGCTGGATGTGGAAGTCCTGGGCTGGTTGTGGTTACACGTGGTCTGCGGTTGTGAAGCTGGTTGGATGTACTGCCAAATTCTCTGAAACACCTTTGGAGATGGCTTATAGTAGAGAAATGATCATTCAATTCACGGGCCACAGCTCTGGTGGACATTCCTGGACGCTCCCTCAAAACTTGCGACATCTGTGGCATTGTGCTGTGTGATAAAACTGCACACTTTATAGTGGCCTTTTGTTGTGGCCAGCCTAAGGCACACCTGTGCAATAATCCTGCTGTCTAATCAGCATCTTGATATGCCACACCTGTGAGGTGGATGATTATTTCAGCAAAGGAGAAGTGCTCACTAACACAGATTTAGACAGATTTGTGAACAATATTTGAGAGAAATAGGCCTTTTGTGTACATAGAAAAAGTCTTAGATCTTTGAATTCAGCTCATGAAAAATTGGGCAAAAACAAAAGTGTTACGTTTATAATTTTTATCCCAAAGTCCTTATCGGTTAGCAGCTTTCTGGTCCCTGCAGTCCGGTTAGTGCTAAACAGTGCAGTATGTCCTGGCTGTGGGACTACATGTCCCAGAATGCTCTGCTTGTTGAAAGAATTATCCAATTCTGCTGGCAGGAAATGATGCAACTGTCCTAGCCCTGAGAACTAGGGGGAAAGACTGCATACTCTCATCTTGTAGCCAAAATGAGAAATTGCATAATGAATACTTTTACATTATAGTCTTTGGGTTTTCACATAATTCAGGGACAACATGCCTGCTACAGGTACATAACAAGGAGAATCATAAATACATTTCATGGTCTCTTTAAAGGAGGTTTATTTACTAAAGATGGAGAGTACAAAATCAGGCTAATTTCTGCAAAGAAACCTAACCTTAGCTTGTTCAATTAAGCTTTGGCAACAAAACCTGGAAGCAGATTGGTTTCTATGCAGAAGTGAGCCTGATCTTTAGTAAATAAACCCCATTGTAACATGTTACATGTTACACCCATATTGATGGTGTAACATGTAACATGTTACAAATGTACTGGCCCCATGCACCCCCTTGATCCCCTGTTTTGGCAGAGAGCGTGTGGTCTTCTCCCCCCGCTCCCCCCAATCTAAGGAAAACACAGCCACGCCATGCATTCATAGTTTCCTGTGAATGAATGGATTACAATTACCAACAGCCTTTATGGGTAGACAGCCTACACTGAGACCTGCATGGCATCAGTGATCTGCTTTCCAGGCTCCTAAAACAAAAAAAATAGTAAATGCACATTTTTTAATGTGCATTTATTATTTTGAACTTACTGTGTGTACTATTAGGAAGATCATGAATGAATAAAATTGTTAAACCTCTGAGTGTTAAGGCCTCAAGCACACTGGACATTTTTACAGCTGCTGTTTTAGGCTTTAGGTGTTTTTTCTGCACCCAGTAAACTGCCTAGCATGGTATCCTATATGTCCATGCACACATAGGCCGTTATCAGTAGTTTTTGGCAGGGGTCTTTTCTGGCTGGAAAAAAATCCAGAACTAGTGGGTTTTGAGAGGAGTTTTTCAGCTGTAAAAATGCTCTAACTCTGAAAAAAGCTGAAAAAAAAATTAAAAATTTTTGAGCCATACGCTTTTGTGGTAGTATACTGTAGCACCCTGTCTGAGGAAGCGGATGTCTCAGGGTGTCGCCTGAGAATCCAGAGAGTGTGGAGCTGAGCTGAGGAGATCCGGTGTGCCGAGAGCCTGCGGAGCGACAGAGGGGTCCAGTCCCAGGAAAGCCTACACAGGTCATGAGTACTGCAGATTGCCCCTGGGGGTCTGCCAGAGTCAGAGGGGACCACTCCGGAAGAGGTTCTGGGATCCAGTGCCAGCTAGCTGAAAGGGGGTACCTAGGTTGAGGACCCTGAAGTTACAGAGGGGGGTACATAGTCAGTAAATCCCGAAGAGTTCAAGGTTAAAGGGGGCACCTGCATATGAATTGGACAGAGTGTGACAGTTAAGAGTTGCAGCTTTACAGAAATCTATAGCGTACTACCTGAAGCCAGTGCAAGGCAGGAGGGGAGTACTCAGTGACTTTGCAGTGCGGCAGTGTCAGTAATTCTACAATTCACAGTAATGGTCTTCTGGACTTATTGTCGAGGATCCAGCACTTCTATCAAGCTACAGTGTGTTCTCAGTATTAGTGAGCGTTGGCTGACGTCGGCTGGCGTCGGCTGGCGTCAAGAAAGCGCCAACGGGCATTTTTCTAGGATTAAGTCCCAAGTGTAATTAGTTAAGCCTAAAGGCAATAAAAACCACAAAACCAAGATGCCGCAGTTGTCCATGTCTCAGTTCTCACACCCAGGGTTGCAGCTCACATGGGCTGGAGAGGTAACCGGTAACAATGGCAGACCCACATCAGGCCACAGGCCTGGAAAACCTGCTACAATACTTTTGTTAAAAAAATAAATAAAAAAAGCAGCAGCTAAAAAAATGCTGAAAAATGCTGAAAAATGTTAGTCAAAAACTCATTCTACAGCTACAGCTCTCTACAGGTAATGCTACTGGCTTTTTTATAATGCCGAGTGTGTATTGGGCCTTACTGGTGTTTCTTTGAGCAAATGGATGGTCTATGTGGAGAAGGATGGTCTATGTGAAAAGCTTTTCTCCAGTTGCCTGCATTTTTAGATGTGCCTCTTTTAATCATCAACCACGTGATGTTGCTAAACGTTGATCCTTCATTAAATGTAACCACTAGGGATGATCGAACGGTTCGGGTCCACCATCGGTTCGGCCCGAACATTGGGTGTTCGAGGTTCGGCCGAATTTAGAACTTTTTGCCCAAAAAGTTCGGAATTCGGCAACCAGAACCGCCCAAAATGCAATGCTTCAGGAAATGGGCTTTAAAAGCCTGTGATTGGACCAGAACCATTAGCAAAAGCCAATTGAGGGGGCAGAAGAATGCTGGGAATGTGATTGGAGTGACTAGGGGGTCCCTAGACCAATCATTAGTGAATACGCCCCCCAGTATATAAGATCGCCCCCGCCATATTCCCAGCATTGTTATACTGGACATGGAAGAGAGTGGAAGCAGTTCTGTTAATTTTACTTTAAAAGTGTCATTTAGCTATTTTTAGTGTGAGGAAAGGGATATCTAGTGTAGTTAGAGTGCTCCTTTACACTTAAGTTAGCTTCAAAAATTTAGTTTCTGTAGGGAAAGTGTTAAGTGTCAGGGGACCGTAGTGTAGTGTAGGGTTAACTGACAGTGACTGCTATGGCAGGGTGACAAAACCCTTCCATAGCAGGGTGACCGCTATAGAGAAATGATCATTTCTCTGCTTCGGGACAGGAATGTGGCTTCTCACCAGCAAGCATTTTTTAATGCTGCAGGGGCTGCCACTGCCAGTGCTTTTTTGAGGACATGTTTGATGTCAGACATGACATCTGAATATGTGTATAGGGGGTATATATAGACATATATGTCTGAATATATACCCCTAGACATATATAGGTGTGATAGTAGCAGAAATAAATGCTTGCGCTAATGAAATAATTTACAGTAATATATTTCTGCTACTATCACACCTATATATGTCTAGGGGTATATATTCAGACATATATGCCTATATATACCCCCTATACACATGTTCAGATGTTTTGCCTGCCTCAAAAGAACCCCAAAAAATGCCAAAAAAACGCTAGTGTCAAAAAAAAAAATGCCCAGGTGTGTTTTTGCTGGCATTTTTTGGGGGGTTTTGGAGGCAGGCAAAACATCAGAACTTGTGCACAGTACCACTATACACAAGTTCAGATGTTTTGCCTGCCTCAAAAGAACCCCAAAAAATGCCAAAAAAAACGCTAGCGTCAAAAAAAAAAATGCCCAGGTGTGTTTTTGCTGGCATTTTTTGGGGGGTTTTGGAGGCAGGCAAAACATCAGAACTTGTGCACAGTACCACTATACACAAGTTCAGATGTTTTTCCTGACTGCAAAGAACCCAAAAAAATGCCTGCTATTAAACCGGCAAGGTGTTACAGCAGAGAAGCCATATTCCTGTGCTTAAAGTTTTCTAATACAAACGATCTTTTTTTTTATGGTTCTGGACATGCTACAGAGCTGAAACTTCACAGGTACACCTTTTAGACCCCCCAGACACAAAATCACACAAAAAAAAGTTCTTAAAAATTGTCATTTTTGATAAAAAAGCCAATTATTGAAAAATTTAAAAAAAAAAAAAAAAAAAAAAAAAAAAGAGATTTTTTGATTTTTACTTTGGATTTAGTATCTGGGGGGTCTAAAAAGTGTACATGTGAAGTTTCAGCTCTGTAGCATGTCCAGAACCCCCCAAAAATTAGCATTTTCTTATAATTTTTATTAGAACAGGAATACGGCTTCTCTACGGCGCTTTTTCTTGCATTTATCGGGCATTTTTGGAGGCAGGCATGACTTTTTTTGGATTTAGTGTCTGGGGGGTCTAAAAAGTGTACC
The DNA here is from genome assembly GCF_965119305.1 of Pelophylax lessonae. Taxonomy (NCBI): domain Eukaryota; kingdom Metazoa; phylum Chordata; class Amphibia; order Anura; family Ranidae; genus Pelophylax; species Pelophylax lessonae. Next base: position 524,903,298 of record NC_138769.1, on the reverse strand, counting down.
TGTGAAGTTTCAGCTCTGTAGCATGTCCAGAACCAGAAAAAAAGATAATTTTTCAGTAGAGCAGGGATGGTGGGACCCCTCTTTTACACTTATATGATCTTTTTTTGGGGTTCTGGACATGCTACAGAGCTGAAACTTCACAGGTACACCTTTTAGACCCCCCAGACACAAAATCACACAAAAAAAGTTCTTAAAAAATTGTCATTTTTGATAAAAAAGCCAATTATTGAAAAATTAAAAAAAAAAAAAAAAAATAGATTTTTTGATTTTTACTTTGGATTTAGTATCTGGGGGGTCTAAAAGGTGTGCATGTGAAGTTTCAGGTCTGTAGCATGTCCAGAACCAGAAAAAAAAAGATCGTTTGTATTAGAAAACTTTAAGCACAGGAATATGGCTTCTCTGCTGTAACACCTTGCCGGTTTAATAGCAGGCATTTTTTTGGGTTCTTTGCAGTCAGGAAAAACATCTGAACTTGTGTATAGTGGTACTGTGCACAAGTTCTGATGTTTTGCCTGCCTCCAAAATCCCCAAAAAATGCCAGCAAAAACACACCTGGGCATTTTTTTTTTGACGCTAGCGTTTTTTTTGGCATTTTTTGGGGTTCTTTTGAGGCAGGCAAAACATCTGAACATGTGTATAGGGTGTATATATAGGCATATATGTCTGAATATATACCCCTAGACATATATAGGTGTGATAGTAGCAGAAATATATTACTGTAAATGATTTCATTAGCGCAAGCATTTATTTCTGCTACTATCACACCTATATATGTCTAGGGGTATATATTCAGACATATATGTCTATATATCCCCCCTATACAGCCATATTCCTGTGCTTAAAGTTTTCTAATACAAACGATCTTTTTTTTTCTGGTTCTGGACATGCTACAGACCTGAAACTTCACATGCACACCTTTTAGACCCCCCAGATACTAAATCCAAAGTAAAAATCAAAAAATCTCTTTTTTTTTTTTTTTTTTTTTTAATTTTTCAATAATTGGCTTTTTTATCAAAAATGACAATTTTTAAGAACTTTTTTTGTGTGATTTTGTGTCTGGGGGGTCTAAAAGGTGTACCTGTGAAGTTTCAGCTCTGTAGCATGTCCAGAACCAGAAAAAAAGATCATATAGGTGTTAAAGTTAAAGGAGGCTCCCGAACCACATCCCTGTTCTACTGAAAAATTATATTTTTTTTTTTCATGGTTCTGGACATGCTACAGAGCTGAAACTTCACATGCACACCTTTTAGACCCCCCAGATACTAAATCCAAAGTAAAAATAAAAAAAATCTCTTTTTTTTTTTTTTTTAATTTTTCAATAATTGGCTTTTTTATCAAAAATGACAATTTTTAAGAACTTTTTTTTGTGTGATTAATAGTTAATGGGGCATGACCCAGAACCCTAGGCACTTTTTAGGGGCATTTATTGGGTTTTAGGGCTTAAAAATGGTGTTTTTTGATTACAGAAGTTCGGGTCCCATTGATTTCAATGGGGTTCTGAAATCCGGGCCGAACTTTCGTGAAGTTCGGGTGTTCTGGTCGAACCGAACTTTTCAAAAGTTCGATCATCCCTAGTAACCACATTACTACACTTGAAAGATATAAAACTTCCGCGCTAGTGGTCTATTTGGTTGTGAATTAGAAGGGAGGATAAGTGTACAAGATGTATGTGCAAATGCAAAACAAGTGTATCACCTAAGTGTGAACGTGATATATAAATATATATATATAGGCTGCAGCCTCCCTAAATAATAGTCCGAAGACTATAACTGTGAATGAAGAAAGGAGGGATGGTGGCGCTGCCTATGAAAGAAAACTTAATATAAAGTGCAACAATGGAATGCTAGTAATGTATCCTCAGTGTGCAAAGATATAACTTATAAAGTGACTGATGCATATACTGATATTAACCACTTTACCTCCGCCCACAGTAATATTACTGCGGCAGAGTGGCTCGTTATCGTCTGACGACGTAGTACTACGTCGTCAGACACTCCCCCTTCTGGGCGGCGCTTGCACGTGCCGCCGGAGGCTCGCTCCCGCTGTTTTTGGTCACAGCGGGAGTCGGGCCAGGGGAAGAGCAGCGGCGATCGCCGCCGCTCATCCCCGATCGTCGGGGATCTAGTGTGGAGATCCGCCCGCCTGTGTAAACACAAGCGGGCGGATCTCTGAAGTGACAGGGAGTGACAGATCGGAGTGTTCAGCATAGCTGGACATCCGATCTGTCCCTGGCTCACTCAGTCACCTCCCCCTCCACACGTCAGTAAGCACCAGGCATACATTAACCCCTCCCTCTCCAATAAAATTAACCCCTTCCCTGCCAGTGTCATTTTTACAGTAACAGTGCATATTTATAGCACTGATTACTGCAGTAATGTCACTGGTACCCCCAAAAGTGTCAAAAATGTCAGTCAAGGGTCCGATCTGTCCGCCGCAATGTCGCAGTACCGCAAAAAAAATCGCAGATCGCCGCCATTACGCGTTAAAAAAATAACACCAAAAATGACAGAAATCTTTCCCTTTGTTAGTAAATGCAATAACTTTTGCGCAAACCAATCAAAATACGCTTATTGTGATTTTTTTTACCAAACATGGGTAGCAGAAAACAAATTGGCCAAAAATGTAAAAAAAAATTGTTTTTTACATCTTTTTTGGGGGGAATTTCATATAAAAAAATGTTAAAAATATTGTTATTTTTTCAAAATAAACGCTCTTTTTTTGTTTATAGCGCAAAAAGTAAAAATCGCACAGGTTATCAAATACCACCAAAAGAAAGCTCTGTTTGTGGGAAAAAAAGGATGTAAATTTCGCTTGGGTACGGCATCGCACGACCGCGCAATTGTCAGTTAAATTCTCACAGCGCCGAATCGCAAAAAGTGGCCTGGACGTAAGACAGCAAAATCCTCCGGTGGTAAAGTGGTTAAACCATGTGATGCAATGTGGAAAATATCAAACAAAATTAGCAACCGACAGTATAGATATTATTACTAGCAGCAAACAATTATAGGTGCAATATCTAAGGTGCTTATCAAAAAGGGTATAAATTATAAAGTGACTGGTGCATATAAATAATATTGAACCTTGTGATACACTGTGGTAAATATCAAACGTAAATGACAGTAAACAGTATAAATAGCAGCAAGCAATTATAAATATTATTGGTGCAATTTGTAAAGTGCTTATCAAAAAAGTGCTCTAATGTATATAAAACCCCAACTTTACCATATAATATGGTGTGGGGGTGAAATAAAGTGCCAACAACAAACGGTAATAAATATGCACACCAAAAAAAGTCCAATATAAGCTAACAGTCTCTATGTCACATGCAGTGACCAAATGCAGGTGTAAGATTCCAAATCAATATAGGTGACAACACTCTGATAGTGGTTTGTAAGGAGTGACCCCGTGGTGGGCGGTGAGGTGTTGGGTGATCCTTCTGGTAGAAAAACACACTTACCAGAAACACCCACCCCACACAGGGGTATAAAGCGGGTGTGTATAATATATCCAGCGACCCAACGCTCTCGGTATCTCCACCTATTCCTGGATAAGGGCGTCCTACAGGAAACCTGGGTGGTCCTAGTATAAGGTATCCCTTAGGGTGTTGGTGGATCCTAATAGGCTCCTAGCAGCAGGTAAGGTCCGAGGTGCCCACCAGTATCACTCGAGGTTATATGCCAGGGAATAATCATAGACAACACACATATTACTACACTTAGAGGTGCCTCTTTTTTCTTTTATACTCAGCTGTGAGATGATGCTACTTGTATACTTGTACATCTTGTATATATACTTGTATATATACTATGTATATCAACACATCACTTATTTATCAGGTCAAAATTTATAAATGCATTTTGCTTGTCTTGCAAAAAGCTCTCAAACCAAGTTACCCTCAATCCAAGGCTTTACTATAAATTTTTCCTAGCATTCCCCAAACATATATTATAGCACACATTTTTTAAGCTTAAGTTACTATAGCAAATGTTTTTTGAATGTCCTGTTTTGGTATGCTGTGAATTGAAAGGGGCAAATATCAAAAAGCTCTGTTCTAGCCAGATCTTTAAATGTCTTTTTCCTTGCTATATTAAATAACCCGTAAACCCATACAACATAATCTGTAAATGTAAAAAAGAGTATTTTAAATTTACAGCTTTCAATTAGAATGAATGCCTGGCGAACCTATTATTAAAGTCTTTGTGCTGGCACATCTTGTTAAGTGTAATAAAACTCTGTACGTGTCTCTCAATTGTGCTCCTGCATTGTCAGCCTGTCACACAGGTTCTGATGGAGAATAGAAGTGGACTCTTTAACACACATTGCAGAGGCATGTTCCACTGTTCTTACAAGCCATAAAACCTGCCTTTAAGGATAGCACACAGCTGTTGGTGGAGTGCACCCATATAGAGAGCTTGCTGGGAATTCAGCACCCCTTGCACTGTATATATATATATATATATATATATATATATATATATAAATAAATAAATATTTGTGTATCTATGGGTTATGTTTCTATGAATAAATCCTTTGTTTTTGTTTTGGTAATGTATTAATTTGTTCGATGTTTTGTTATTAGTCCATTTGATTACTAGCCAGTTAGAGTAAAGAAGAAACACAGCCAAAGCTTCTTTGGCTGTATTTCTCCTGTAGATCACAAGAGTGCAGTTTGTTCTGGGCTCCTGTGACCCATTTTCAGCTGACAGCGAGCTGAAGCCAGCTGTCTGCTGACATCATAAAGCCGGTCTAGGCTGGGGAAAGATCGCCACCATATGGTCTGAATCCACCCAGAAGCCTAAACTGGCATCTGGCTCAGCCTCTCAGCAAGCTACTGAGAGCCTGAGTCAGCCCCTCCTGCCCCCTCCACAGCCCAGCACTTCAGTGAGTGGGGGGGAGGCAGAGCAGAGAGTCGGTCACTGACAGTCAGCAGCTCTCTACTCACAGAGCACTATGAAATGAGAGATCAGCGGTGTTTACTAGCTCGGTTCTCAATCTTACAGCAGGAGGGGGCAGATGCAGCATCGGACCGATGCTGCATATAGCTAGGTAAGTATGATTCTAAAAAGAAAAAATTCCAAACTTATCTTTTAAGATCCAGTGAGCTTCTAACTTCTTGTGCAAATCTCAAGAATACTTATGAGCAAATCTGCCCAGGTTTGATTTTGAAATTATTCGACTTTGAGGGTGAAATGAAACAAATACCAAATACCTTTAAATTACAAATTTACATATTTTGGATGTACTGTGTATATATACAGTATATACACTATATGACCAAAAGTATTGGGACATATTGTCGGTATACGCACGTGAGCTTTAATGGCATCCCAGTTTTAGTCCGTAGAGTTCAATTTTGAGTTGGCCCACCTTTTGACAGCTATAACAGCTTCAGCTCTTGGGAAGGCTGTCCACAAGGTTTAGGAGTGCATTCATGGGAATGTTTGACCATTCTTCCAAAAGGGCATTTGTGAGGTCAGGCACAGATGTGGATGAGAAGGCCTGGCTCACAGTCTCCACTATAATTCATCCCAAAGGTGTTCTATTGGGTTGAGGTTAGGGCTTTGTGCAGGCCAGTTTAATTCCTCCAACCCAAACTTGCTCATCCATGTCTTTATGGACCTTGCTTTGTGCACTGGTGTGCAGTCATGTTTTTTTTTTTTTTTACTTTTACTAATAGCTTGGCTAAAAATCCGAACACCACCCCAGTCTGATTCATTTCACCTTTGGTTTGGATGATGTCAGTGGTTGGTAAGGACCTGGGGACACAAGCACCCATTGATTCTTGGCAACCATTGACAGCACACTGGCATTTAGACATACATCCGAGCAATTTATACAATAAAAATTGGCTTGGAAAAAAAAATAAACAAGAAATGTAATGAATAAACAAACAAATAAATAAATAAACACAATAGAGGAAAAAAAACACATACATCCGAGCGAACATACCTACAGACAAGCCACTCAGCTTCTTCATAATAACGAGTGAATTGTGGCACTATAAGTTATTTTATGATACTGGCAGGCATTGCCATCATTCATATGACCCAGGATACAATTTTTTCGGCCATTTTCTGCCACCAGTAAAGAAGGCTGAATTTCATTGGTACCTCCATAAATAAATCAGCCCACATGTGTAGGAGTCTATTTCAGGGTGCAAAGGGATAGGTTAACTAAACAGGTTTATAAGCAGACAGTGTAGAATCATTTATAGTTTAGGCAAGTGCAATTCAGTGCAGTATTATTAATCCAAGCCCAGATTGGCATGATGACGCATCCCCAGAGGGTGGTTCCATGTCATAGCTCAGAGGAAGTGGTTTGAATGATGCTTGCTGTCATTCAACCCAGGGAATTGGCAAAGAATAGCGGTGGAAGAGACTTACTGCATACAAAATATGACAGATTGATGGTTAGTATTTCAGCAAAAGTTACTTTTATATTTTCAAAAACATTTTTTTTATATATATTTTATTAAAATTAAATATTTATTTATTTTTTTCACCTGGTGTTCTGCTTTACAGCTGAACTCCAGCCAGAATATTTACTTTTATTTTGGGAAAAAGTAGGGAAAAAAATATGGTATATCTCTGCAGTGTTTTTACTGATGTCTGTGTCTTCCTGTCCTAGTGACTCCTTCATCCTCTATTTCTTGTACAGTGGTTTTAGGAGTTTCTTACACTCTCCTGCACCTGTCTCTGCTTCCCTGTAGCCTAATGCACAAACAATTCTTCTTCATCTTATCTTCGGCCCTGTAGCCTAATGCTCAAACAATTCTTCTTCATCTTATCCTTGGCCTTGCCATCAATTGCCTGTCAACAGGCTCTGCTTTGGAAGCAATGCCTCCTCCTCCCATAGACCAGTGGCAGCACTACTCTTGGAGTGCATCCTTGTTGCTAGTTAGCAGGTCAGATTTGTCCACCTAATCTCTTGTGATCTGATTGGGGGAGCTGTGGCACTTTATTTAAACATCACAAGCCCAGGGTTTGTGATAGCCCATTACTACACATACAATGCAATCTGTTCCTGACACTCTTGGGTTCTAACCTTGTTAACTTATCTCTGAATTACCCTACTGCCCTGACCTTTCGCTCATCCCTGGATTACTCTTACTGTCTGCTGCTTGCCCTGACCACTGCCTGTTTCTGGATTATGCTTTCTACCTATTGTTTCCTGAGCTCTGCCTGTCCCCGGATTACATTACTGACCGCCACCAACCCTGACCACTGCAGGCTTATGGATTTCACTAGTGGCTACATTCCTGTTAAACATCTAGCTATGACTAAGTCTTTCCCACCACAGATACTCTTTTGTATATCTTTGTTCTGCCACTTCTATGACTGTGTCAATGTATTTAGCACTGTGCATTAAGTCTTGAAGGCAAACAAGTATTAGTACCATGCTTGCCTTTAAGTAAAGCTACACTAGCTAGCTATAACCACTTACCACTGGTATTAGGGTGAGCATTAAAGGCTTTCATAGGGACAGTCACAGGATGACAGGAAATCAACCCCTGATGAAAATGTTACCTCTACCCCATTCCATCCAAAATGTAGTTTATACATTTTGCAAATGCAGCCTGGCAATTGAGCTGCCATGCAACATGACAGCTCCATCTTCACTGCTGCATGTGTGTTGGTAGACTGAAGCTTTTTTTAGTAGCAGTTTTCTACACTCAACTCATATTCTGGAAAGTATATGTAAAGTTTAACTCAGAGAGAGTAAAGGCTGAACTGGCCCAGAGCACAGAACACAGTAAGACACTGCCTCATTTTTGGGTTTGCGAGATGTGTGATACATGGGGTATTGTTGTTAAAGTTATTAGAAGCTACTGCTAGATTCTGTATTCATATGTTTTAACAAATATGATAGAATAAAGCACAAAGGAGTCTTACCTCGCCATATCAATGGCTCAATGCTGAAAATAAGCTGTCGTAGTCTCTCTACTAAATAATAATAGACAGAAAATAGGCCTATCAAGTGAAGATACGCACTTCTATGAGCCCATCATTAAACCAGCATCTGAGAAAACAAGCACATTTATCTCTATGGTGAGGATCTAATGGACTTTTATGCCTACCATAGATTGTAAAGGATGGTCAGTCATCCATCAGCCCTCTGTGCAAGCTTTTTCAAGAGTGTCAAATAGTGCTCTATTAGGGTGCTTAGATACAGTATCTTCTAATGCAGGGATTCTCAAACTACGGCCCTCCAGCTGTTGGGGAACTACACATCCCATGAGGCATTGTAAAACCCTGACATTCACAGACATGACTAGCATGATGGGAATTGTAGTTCCTGAACAACTGGAGGTCCGTAGTTTGAAGACCCCTGTTCTAATGAATAAAGAATGGGGAAAAATCTGCCCAACATTACATGACTCCACTGGGACCCATCCAAATTTACATAACATCTATGGAGAGAAGAGGGGGTGGAACAGGGAGTGGGAGATAATCTTAATTTACCAGGGAAACATAAGCCCCCAGAAAGGTTTTCTTACTTGCTGGAGTAACTAAAATCTGGAGCAGTTGTGCTTTACAACCAAGCTTCTGTGTTTCATTTATAAAAGCTTAACTGAACAAGCTGAAGATAGAAGCTGATTGGTTGCTGTGCAAAACAAAATATAAAAAACTGGCGCAAAAAGGAGGAGAAAAATAGAGACCTAACAGGTTACACACTAGGGACCTAAATGGCAGGGAATAAATATAGGACACAGAAATTAAACAGTCCATAAACATATATTCCATAAACTGGTAGTCCATATGATCAGGTCCATGTGTGATCTATATGAAAAATCCAAAAAAGCACTCTGTAGGCTGCACTGATGACAATTAGAAGAAACTTAGGAGCAACTGTAGGGAGAACACAGGCGCCACTCTAAGTGCAGTATAAGGATTTATTGATATAAAATCAGATGTAAAGGTACTCACAAAAGGATATATAGAGGCCTGAAGAAGGAGCGCATGCTCCAAGAACGCGTCGTCTGCGCCATCACGTCATACCCGGAAGTGACGGCGGGAGAGCCCCAGTGCGTTCCAACCACAAGGAAGTGCCAGTAACCATCGGCTAACATTCTGAGGATCGTGACTAGGGTTGAGCGAACACCTAGATGTCCGTGTTCGACGGGTTCGGCCGAACTTTAAAAAAAAGTCCGGGTCCGTGTCCCGGACTTTTACCGAACTTTTCCCGGACACCGAACCCCATTGAAGTCAATGGGGACCCGAACTTTAAGGCACTAAAATGGCTCTAAAACACCAAAGGAAAGGGCTAGAGTGCTGCAAATGGCAGCAAAACGTAATTAAGAGCATGGCAAGTGCTCTGCAAACAAATGTGGATAGGGAAATAACTTAAAACAACAAAAAAAAAACAGAAAAATAAAACAATGTTCTTCTTCATCTCTGAAGGACGAGGCCCATATGGAGTAGGAGGGAGGTTGAGGTGGTGGTGGATGTGGCGGTGACATAGGCGTGCGCACAGGGTGTGCTGGGTGTGCCTGGGCACACCCTAATCACCTAGGGCACATAGCATTGCCAGTGAGGAGATGGGAAAGATCTCCCTGGGACCTGCTCTGCTCTATTTCTCCTTGCCTACAGGTACATGGCCCCGATACATTACTCTCCCTGCTGGCAAACACATGCATGTGTATTTCAACTTTGGGGTGCACACCTTAATGCAATAGGCTGCGCACACCTATGGGCGGTGTAGGTGGAAGCGGCGGTGGAGGAGGACCAGGGCCGGATTAACAGCATCATGGGCTTGGTGCTGAGGATTTTGAAGGGCCTTAAGGGCCGTGCCTTGCCATGCACCCAGAGGAGGAAGGGTGCAGCCATGCATGCCTAATTCAACATGGGATGCTGTCTCTGAAGCCCATAAACACATCCATGCATCGCAACCTGTCCCTCCTTGTCCGGCCTTCACGCTGTGTGGGGAGGTTCTGAGGGTGCTGCCTGGGGAAGCGAGCATAGAAGCCAGACTTCTGTGTTTACAAGTGACAGAAGAGCGGTAACAGTGAATATGGCCAACCCGGGGCCTATATAAAAGGTAGGGGCCTGGAGCTGCAGCTCCAATAGCCCCTACATTAATCTGGCCCTGAGGAGGAGGACGAGGTAGCCAACACTGCTTCTTTTCAAAAATTTTAAATGAGGGTACACCCCAAAAGAGTGAGAAAGAGCAAAAATGGAACAATGGGTGGGTAAGGTCGGTATCCATTGCTATTCTGCATAAGGTACGGAAAAGTCCCGTGGGATCCATGCCTGGTTCATTTTAATGAACGTGAGCTTGTCCACATTGTCTCTGGACAGGCGGCTGCGCTTGTCTGTTATAACGCCCCCAGCCGTGCTAAATACCCGTTCAGATAATACACTGGCTGCAGGGCACGCCAGCACCTCCAAGGCGTAAAGGGCAAGCTCAAGCCATGTGCCCAATTTGGAGACCCAGAAGTTGAAGGGGGCAGACCCGTCATTCACTACATGTAGGCGTGTGCACACATACTGCTCCACCATGTTGGTAAAATGCTGCCTCCTGCTAAGACGTTCCATCTGAGCTGCTGGTGCTGCTGTTTGTTGTGGCGTGCTGACAAAGCTTTTCCACATTTCGGCCATGCTAACCCTGCCTTCTGAGGTGCTGGCGGTGCCCTGGTTGCGTTGGCGACCTCCTCCTCCTCCTCCTCTGCCTTGTGCTTCCACTGTGGCCCCGCTGTCAGATGGGAATGCCAGCAGCATGGCGTCTACCAGCGTGCGCTTGTACTCGCGCATCTTGCGATCGCGCTCCAGTGAGTGAATTAAGGACGGTACGTTGTCCTTGTAACGGGGATCCAGCAGCGTGGCCACCCAGTAATCAGCACAAGTTAGAATGTGGGCAACTCGGCGGTCGTTGTGGAGACACTGCAGCATGTAATCGCTCATGTGTGCCAGGCTGCCCAGAGGCAACGAAAGGCTGTCCTCTGTGGGAGGTGTATGGTCCGTGTCCTCTGTATCCCCCCAGCCACGCACCAGTGATGGCCATGAGCTGGCCTGGGTGCCACCCTGCTGTGAACATGGTTCCATCTCCTCCTCCAGCTCCTCCTCCTCCTCATCCTCCTCATCCTCCAGAACTGTGCCCCTGCTGGACAATTGCGTCCCTGGCGTTTGCGTGTGCAGGAACCCACCCTCGGAGCCCCTTGCGAATGACTGCCCTGAAAGCCTTGGAAATGTTACCTCTTCATCCTCCTCCTCCTCCTCATCCTGTGCCACATCCTCTTCCATCATCGCCCGAATTGTTTTTTCAAGGAGGCATAGAAGTGGGATAGTTAAGCTGAGAACGGCGTCATTGCCACTGGCCATGTTGGTGGAGTACTCAAAACAGCGCAACAAGGCACACAGGTCTCGCATGGAGGCCCAGTTAAATTAAATAGCGGAATAGAAAATATGATCCAAAAAAAGTGTATGTATATCACACGTACACAACCACACTGGGCCCCAATTACTATTGTTTGTACCCCTAAAAGGCTAGATGAGGAGTAGGGGGAGTATGGAACAGGCAGCACCCTCAAACCTTCAGAAGTATGAGATGAACCCCAACAACTTGGAAAGGTGGATCTCTCTCACACGTACCGACACAGACTATCCCGCAATTCAATTGATCCTCAAAGGTTTTTATTGAATAGCGGAATAGGAAATATGATCAAAAAAAGTGTATGTATCTCGCACGTACACAACCACACTAGGCCCCAATTACTATTGTTTGTACCCCTAAAAGGCTAGATGAGGAGTAGGGGGGGTATGGAACAGGCAGCACCCTCAAACCTTCAGAAGTATGAGATGAACCCCAACAACTTGGAAAGGTGGATCTCTCTCACACGTACCGACACAGACTATCCCCCAATTTAACTGATCCCCAAAGGTTTTTGATTAAATAGCGGAATAGAAAATATGATCCAAAAAAAGTGTATGTATATCACACGTACACAACCACACTAGGCCCCAATTACTATTGTTTGTACCCCTAAAAGGCTAGATGAGGAGTAGGGGGGGTATGGAACAGGCAGCACCCTCAAACCTTCAGAAGTATGAGATGAACCCCAACAACTTGGAAAGGTGGATCTCTCTCACACGTACCGACACAGACTATCCCCCAATTTAACTGATCCCCAAAGGTTTTTGATTAAATAGCGGAATAGAAAATATGATCCCAAAAAAGTGTATGTATATCACACGTACACAACCACACTGGGCCCCAATTACTATTGTTTGTACCCCTAAAAGGCTAGATGAGGAGTAGGGGGAGTATGGAACAGGCAGCACCCTCAAACCTTCAGAAGTATGAGATGAACCCCAACAACTTGGAAAGGTGGATCTCTCTCACACGTACCAACACAGACTATCCCCCAATTTAACTGATCCCCAAAGGTTTTTGATTAAATAGCGGAATAGAAAATATGATCCAAAAAAAGTGTATGTATATCACACGTACACAACCACACTAGGCCCCAATTACTATTGTTTGTACCCCTAAAAGGCTAGATGAGGAGTAGGGGGAGTATGGAACAGGCAGCACCCTCAAACCTTCAGAAGTATGAGATGAACCCCAACAACTTGGAAAGGTGGATCTCTCTCACACGTACCGACACAGACTATCCCGCAATTCAATTGATCCTCAAAGGTTTTTATTGAATAGCGGAATAGGAAATATGATCAAAAAAAGTGTATGTATCTCGCACGTACACAACCACACTAGGCCCCAATTACTATTGTTTGTACCCCTAAAAGGCTAGATGAGGAGTAGGGGGGGTATGGAACAGGCAGCACCCTCAAACCTTCAGAAGTATGATATGAACCCCAACAACTTGGAAAGGTGGATCTCTCTCACACGTACCGACACAGACTATCCCCCAATTTAACTGATCCCCAAAGGTTTTTGATTAAATAGCGGAATAGAAAATATGATCCCAAAAAAGTGTATGTATATCACACGTACACAACCACACTGGGCCCCAATTACTATTGTTTGTACCCCTAAAAGGCTAGATGAGGAGTAGGGGGAGTATGGAACAGGCAGCACCCTCAAACCTTCAGAAGTATGAGATGAACCCCAACAACTTGGAAAGGTGGATCTCTCTCACACGTACCAACACAGACTATCCCCCAATTTAACTGATCCCCAAAGGTTTTTGATTAAATAGCGGAATAGAAAATATGATCCAAAAAAAGTGTATGTATATCACACGTACACAACCACACTAGGCCCCAATTACTATTGTTTGTACCCCTAAAAGGCTAGATGAGGAGTAGGGGGAGTATGGAACAGGCAGCACCCTCAAACCTTCAGAAGTATGAGATGAACCCCAACAACTTGGAAAGGTGGATCTCTCTCACACGTACCGACACAGACTATCCCGCAATTCAATTGATCCTCAAAGGTTTTTATTGAATAGCGGAATAGGAAATATGATCAAAAAAAGTGTATGTATCTCGCACGTACACAACCACACTAGGCCCCAATTACTATTGTTTGTACCCCTAAAAGGCTAGATGAGGAGTAGGGGGGGTATGGAACAGGCAGCACCCTCAAACCTTCAGAAGTATGAGATGAACCCCAACAACTTGGAAAGGTGGATCTCTCTCACACGTACCGACACAGACTATCCCCCAATTTAACTGATCCCCAAAGGTTTTTGATTAAATAGCGGAATAGAAAATATGATCCAAAAAAAGTGTATGTATATCACACGTACACAACCACACTGGGCCCCAATTACTATTGTTTGTACCCCTAAAAGGCTAGATGAGGAGTAGGGGGAGTATGGAACAGGCAGCACCCTCAAACCTTCAGAAGTATGAGATGAACCCCAACAACTTGGAAAGGTGGATCTCTCTCACACGTACCGACACAGACTATCCCGCAATTCAATTGATCCTCAAAGGTTTTTATTGAATAGCGGAATAGGAAATATGATCAAAAAAAGTGTATGTATCTCGCACGTACACAACCACACTAGGCCCCAATTACTATTGTTTGTACCCCTAAAAGGCTAGATGAGGAGTAGGGGGGGTATGGAACAGGCAGCACCCTCAAACCTTCAGAAGTATGAGATGAACCCCAACAACTTGGAAAGGTGGATCTCTCTCACACGTACCGACACAGACTATCCCCCAATTTAACTGATCCCCAAAGGTTTTTGATTAAATAGCGGAATAGAAAATATGATCCCAAAAAAGTGTATGTATATCACACGTACACAACCACACTGGGCCCCAATTACTATTGTTTGTACCCCTAAAAGGCTAGATGAGGAGTAGGGGGAGTATGGAACAGGCAGCACCCTCAAACCTTCAGAAGTATGAGCTGAACCCCAACAACTTGGAAAGGTGGATCTCTCTCACACGTACCAACACAGACTATCCCCCAATTTAACTGATCCCCAAAGGTTTTTGATTAAATAGCGGAATAGAAAATATGATCCAAAAAAAGTGTATGTATATCACACGTACACAACCACACTAGGCCCCAATTACTATTGTTTGTACCCCTAAAAGGCTAGATGAGGAGTAGGGGGAGTATGGAACAGGCAGCACCCTCAAACCTTCAGAAGTATGAGATGAACCCCAACAACTTGGAAAGGTGGATCTCTCTCACACGTACCGACACAGACTATCCCGCAATTCAATTGATCCTCAAAGGTTTTTATTGAATAGCGGAATAGGAAATATGATCAAAAAAAGTGTATGTATCTCGCACGTACACAACCACACTAGGCCCCAATTACTATTGTTTGTACCCCTAAAAGGCTAGATGAGGAGTAGGGGGGGTATGGAACAGGCAGCACCCTCAAACCTTCAGAAGTATGAGATGAACCCCAACAACTTGGAAAGGTGGATCTCTCTCACACGTACCGACACAGACTATCCCCCAATTTAACTGATCCCCAAAGGTTTTTGATTAAATAGCGGAATAGAAAATATGATCCCAAAAAAGTGTATGTATATCACACGTACACAACCACACTGGGCCCCAATTACTATTGTTTGTACCCCTAAAAGGCTAGATGAGGAGTAGGGGGAGTATGGAACAGGCAGCACCCTCAAACCTTCAGAAGTATGAGATGAACCCCAACAACTTGGAAAGGTGGATCTCTCTCACACGTACCAACACAGACTATCCCCCAATTTAACTGATCCCCAAAGGTTTTTGATTAAATAGCGGAATAGAAAATATGATCCAAAAAAAGTGTATGTATATCACACGTACACAACCACACTAGGCCCCAATTACTATTGTTTGTACCCCTAAAAGGCTAGATGAGGAGTAGGGGGAGTATGGAACAGGCAGCACCCTCAAACCTTCAGAAGTATGAGATGAACCCCAACAACTTGGAAAGGTGGATCTCTCTCACACGTACCGACACAGACTATCCCGCAATTCAATTGATCCTCAAAGGTTTTTATTGAATAGCGGAATAGGAAATATGATCAAAAAAAGTGTATGTATCTCGCACGTACACAACCACACTAGGCCCCAATTACTATTGTTTGTACCCCTAAAAGGCTAGGAGTAGGGGGAGTATGGAACAGGCAGCACCCTCAAACCTTCAGAAGTATGAGATGAACCCCAACAACTTGGAAAGGTGGATCTCTCTCACACGTACCAACACAGACTATCCCCCAATTTAACTGATCCCCAAAGGTTTTTGATTAAATAGCGGAATAGAAAATATGATCCCAAAAAAGTGTATGTATATCACACGTACACAACCACACTAGGCCCCAATTACTATTGTTTGTACCCCTAAAAGGCTAGGAGTAGGGGGAGTATGGAACAGGCAGCACCCTCAAACCTTCAGAAGTATGAGATGAACCCCAACAACTTGGAAAGGTGGATCTCTCTCACACGTACCAACACAGACTATCCCCCAATTTAACTGATCCCCAAAGGTTTTTGATTAAATAGCGGAATAGAAAATATGATCCCAAAAAAGTGTATGTATATCACACGTACACAACCACACTAGGCCCCAATTACTATTGTTTGTACCCCTAAAAGGCTAGGAGTAGGGGGAGTATGGAACAGGCAGCACCCTCAAACCTTCAGAAGTATGAGATGAACCCCAACAACTTGGAAAGGTGGATCTCTCTCACACGTACCAACACAGACTATCCCCCAATTTAACTGATCCCCAAAGGTTTTTGATTAAATAGCGGAATAGAAAATATGATCCCAAAAAAGTGTATGTATATCACACGTACACAACCACACTAGGCCCCAATTACTATTGTTTGTACCCCTAAAAGGCTAGGAGTAGGGGGGAGTATGGAACAGGCAGCACCCTCAAACCTTCAGAAGTATGAGATGAACCCCAACAACTTGGAAAGGTGGATCTCTCTCACACGTACCAACACAGACTATCCCCCAATTTAACTGATCCCCAAAGGTTTTTGATTAAATAGCGGAATAGAAAATATGATCCCAAAAAAGTGTATGTATATCACACGTACACAACCACACTAGGCCCCAATTACTATTGTTTGTACCCCTAAAAGGCTAGGAGTAGGGGGAGTATGGAACAGGCAGCACCCTCAAACCTTCAGAAGTATGAGATGAACCCCAACAACTTGGAAAGGTGGATCTCTCTCACACGTACCAACACAGACTATCCCCCAATTTAACTGATCCCCAAAGGTTTTTGATTAAATAGCGGAATAGAAAATATGATCCCAAAAAAGTGTATGTATATCACACGTACACAACCACACTAGGCCCCAATTACTATTGTTTGTACCCCTAAAAGGCTAGATGAGGAGTAGGGGGAGTATGGAACAGGCAGCACCCTCAAACCTTCAGAAGTATGAGATTGTGTTCACTGTACCCCACAAAGATTGAGTTCACTGCACCCCACAATGATTGTGTTCACTGCACCCCACAAAGATTGTGTTCACTGCACCTCACAAAGATTGTGTTCACTGTACCCCCCAAAGATTGTGTTCACTGCACCCCACAAAGATTCTGTTCACTGTACCCCACAAAGATTGTGTTCACTGCACCCCAAAAAGATTGTGTTCACTGCACCCCAAAAAGGATGTTGTTCACTGCACCCCAAAAAGGATGTTGTTCACTCCACCCCAAAAAGATTGTGTTCACTGCACCCCACAAAGATTGTGTTCACTGCACCCCAAAAAGATTGTGTTCACTGCACCCCAAAAATGATTTTGTTCACTGCACCCCAAAAAGGATTTTGTTCACTGCACCCCAAAAAGGATGTTGTTCACTCCACCCCAAAAAGATTGTGTTCACTGCACCCCACAAAGGATTTTGTTCACTGCACCCCAAAAAGATTGTGTTCACTGCACCCCAAAAAGGATGTTGTTCACTGCACCCCAAAAAGGATTTTGTTCACTGCACCCCAAAAAGATTGTGTTCACTGCACCCCACAAAGGATTTTGTTCACTGCACCCCACAAAGATTGTGTTCACTGCACACCAAAAAGGATTGTGTTCACTGCACCCCAAAAAGATTTTGTTCACTGCACCCCAAAAAGATTGTGTTCACTGCAGCCCAAAAAGATTGTGTTCACTGCAGCCCAAAAAGATTGTGTTCACTGCAGCCCAAAAAGATTGTGTTCACTGCAGCCCAAAAAGATTGTGTTCACTGCAGCTCACACACAGAAAAATGGATGTGGATCACTGACACCTGCCTATCTCCAATCCCACACCACACAGCAATATCGATTGTAGTTTGTAGAACACAGTTTCCCTAAAATTCAGCAGACTCTGTCCCTAACAGGATTGAGAAGAGATCGTAGATCAGGATTGAGTGCAGATTCACCCCACCCCCCACACAGCAATATCGATTGTAGTTTGTAGAAGACACTGACCCTATAATTCAGCAGACTCTATCCCTAAAATGCCTACAACTCGCCCTGCCTAAACACTCCGACCTGTCCCTCAATTCTATCCGGACACAAATGGTTTTTTCCTGCCTATCTTTCCCTAATCAGCAGCCAGCACGTTGATGTGTGCTCTGTCCCTGAATCTAAGCAGCATAATGACGCCGCTGCGGCTGCCTCGAACTTATAAAGACTTGGTCACATGCTTCAGACGGCCAATCACAGCTACTGAGACATTTGCAGGCATGGCTGGGATGGCTTAAGGCACACCAGTTAAACGATTGTTGATTGGCTGTTGAAAGCCCGCCATGAAAAGAGCGCCAAAGCATGCAAAACCCGGAAATAAAACGACCGAACACGGATTTTTACCCGAACATACAGTAAAGTGTCCGTGTCCGTGTTCGGGTACAAAAAATCCAATTATTCGGTACGAACACGAATAATACAGTCCGTGTTCGCTCAACACTAATCGTGACCGCTCGAGCCATCCTGACCATTGCATCGGAATGATGGACCCTTTCTACATATATGGACATTCCAATGCCTATCTATATATCCTTTTGTGAGCACCTTTACATCTGATTTTTTATCAATAAATCCTTATACTGCACTTAGAGTGGCGCCTGTGTTCTCCCTACGATTGGTTGCTGTGCACAGGTGCTCCAGTTTTGATCAATTCACTCCAGCGAGTAGTTAACTCAAGAACACCTACAGACATAAGACTGTTGTCCAGTCTACTGCAGTCCAAAATGGTCAGATCTATCAACTGTTATGTCATATTTATCAGTACCTTTGGAAGCTTAAAAAAGTCTAGAGTAAATTTTATGGTGTATGTACATGATTACAAAAGCAGTCTAATTGATGTCTGGAATATATATTTTTATTGTTTCAAATGCAGCAAACTTGTTTTTGAGTTAATTGTTGACTAATGATATATTTGCATTGATGTGTACATACACAACCTGTTTAGAAGAAATATACTTATTAGCAAGAAATGTTTCAAAAGAGAAAAAATACAATATTGTCAAACCCATTCAGAAAAGCATTTACCATGTACAAAAACGAATAAGAAACGTTATCAGAACTCGAGTCTGAAAAGTACTGCATGGTGTTTGTTCAGAAGACTTCCTCTTTTAAAATATACA
The DNA here is from genome assembly GCF_965119305.1 of Pelophylax lessonae. Classification (NCBI taxonomy): domain Eukaryota; kingdom Metazoa; phylum Chordata; class Amphibia; order Anura; family Ranidae; genus Pelophylax; species Pelophylax lessonae. The sequence continues at coordinate 524,884,299 of NC_138769.1, read as the reverse complement.
GTTGGAAATGTTCCCAGATGACACATCTGTCCTTCAATTAACATCTCTAAAGATGAGATGAAACAAGAAGATGTAGACTCCGAATAAGACAGATATCATCTCTCTTATTCTTCTCTGTACATCTGCTCCTCTTCCAAACTCCTTAAACATGTTTCTGCTTTTACTTTACTACTATGCTAATGCAATGTACAGTTTTATCTGTGAATTTATCTGCAACTGTACACAGAGAAAGCTAAAAAAAAAAACAAAAAAAAAACACGTTAACCTTTCTAAAAGTGAAAGCACAACCTTTTTTTTTTTAATGTACAATAAACGTGTTATTTATTTATACTAATGTGCTTTGAATTCCCAAAGATACTCATCTTATTCAGAAAAACCTTCTATGAAATAGCGGTATTGCAAAATAAAACCAAATACAAATACAATAACTACATAACATTTGTATTTTTGTTTCAAAGCATCAAAAACTGCATAGGATCTTTTCTAAAATATGCATTTTTAAATGCTATCAAAATTTGTTTGATCAACACAGCATAATCTTTGCACAAATTTGCAAAAAGTGTCACTGCTCTACACACATCAAGACAGTTTTTTTTGGCATTGTTTATTTTCAACATAGTTCGAATGCAGCTCTTGTTATTTTAGTTAATTCTGGTGCTTCTGGTCTGGGATTCTATAGCTAGTTTTAGCTCAGGGCTCAATAACAAGCATAGGGTAAAGAAAGGTTAGACATATAATGGCTACCACTGGCAATTATAGGTCCACTTGCATGCCAGTTTAGAGAATACTAGGGAGGGACTAAAGCACAGAGTAGATAGGCTGACTCTGAGCTTCAGTGCCATGCCACAGTTTCTGTCAGTAAGAAGCTGTATTCCAGGCTGGTTGGAAAACAGTTGGAGGATCTACCCATGACCACAGATCTTGTTTTCAGGTCTCAGAAACAAAGACAAATGCTGCATCATCCTCAGGGTTCCTTACACCTGGACTTTGCTGCAACAATTATCTGGAGGTATATCTTTTTTTTTTTGGTATATCTATTAAAACCTATATATACTTGGGTATACTGTATGTGCACAATTCCAGCAGGACTCCATGTTGAGAATACCTGTTTGTACATTGGATGTATGTACTGTTATTAATATATTCTTATATAAAACTTGAGTTATTTCTAGACTAGTGTGCATCTATATACTTATGGTTCATGGTATATGCCGGTTGTAATAATTCTTTTGCTCTTGATTACTTAATTTAATTAACATAACCAACACAACTTTGTTTAACCAACACAGATCACAGAACTCAGCATTTTTTTCTGTTCTTGCAATGGTCTACAATTATAATTTGGCTGGACTTTACAGAGAAACTCCTGAATGCAATAATCCAGTATGGTCTGGTGACATATGCTTGCAAATGAGAATTACTATGTGTGTACGCCAACATAACGGCAAAAATAAATAAATAATGCAAAAAGCCCTCCATAGTGCAGTAAATTTTCAGAGAACAATTTATTCAGTAAAAGAGGAAAATGTACTCACAAACACAGTGCACTGTAAAATACAGTGCAGAAGATGTAATCACCTATATAAATTACATACAGTATACATTGCCCCCCTAAGCATGGACATCTGGAAATTGAGATGGCCACTCCGCAACTTCTGGGCATTCAGATGTCACATGACGCCATCACTGACGTATTACTTCATGAGATACAGTGACTTCCTCAAAGGGAACTTCACCTTCTGACAATAATGAAAGCAAACATACATTACTAAGGGGTGATGTATGAAAATTATCAGGAAACATTTTGGTTAGCTAAAGTAACCAATCATTTTCCACTGTCATTTTTACAGTCCATAGTTGGAAAATGAAACTAGGTTTCTGATTAACGATTATTATGAGATCCCACGTATGTCAGATTCAAACTAAATATGATGAAATTGGTTAACTTCTGGTGTGGTAAATGTGATGGATGTGGGCACACTTATGGCACTTTTCCACTGCAAGTACCGGCTCAGCTCTACTCCTCCCTGCTTGGCCCGGTTTGCTTATCCACTGCTTGTACCGCATGGTACGGTGTTGGAACGGTTCGGTACGGTACGGTATGGTTTGCTTTTCCACTAAAGTAGTACTAAAGTTAAGTGGGTGGGATAACAACGGGGTGGGTGGGATTCTCTGACCAATCAGTGGCTAGTAGTGACTGCATGCAAAGGATTGTGGGATATGGTACCGGGTATGGTACCTGTTGGAACCACAATAGAGTAGGTACTTGTAACGCTCCGGCGTTTGTTTAGTGAACTGGATTTGCAGCTGCAGAATTTCCACTCAGTAGTCGTGCAGAGATGTGTTGAATCACCATATCCAACTCTCCAGACTCATCATTGTGGCCCAGCCTGCCTCAGCATGCAAATATACAGGCACTCAAATAAGATGTTCCTGGAGTGATAGGTTGTATACGATAGTATAGAGGTGATGTGCTGAAAGGACAGGCGTGAGTAGTGATAGCAATGATAGGCACTCAATAGTAATGTTCAGGAGTGTTAGCAGATAGTGATAGATAGTATGCAGATAGGTTAGCAATCATGTACAATTAACAGGTGGTAGGGGACAGCAGATGAAGTGTACAGGAATTGCTAACTCAGTGCAAGGATATAGATGGTAGTAGACTCAAGAGCTAGCAATCTATGTAACAGTGCAGATGATAGAAATAGTAATGCATAGATAGCAACAGTCTTTAGTATACAAGAGTAGAATGTAAGTTGATAGGAAGGAATCCCCTGTGGGGTACTTATCACTAGTTGGTTTTAGAGAGATGAGGGGTCCGGTAATGAGGAGAAGGATCGGTAGCGAGATACAGGATCCGTAGCGAGATACAGGAAATAGCTGGAGGCTTCGGCAGCGTCAGACAAGGCTGTGTAACAAGCGGTTTGCACGAACACCTTGTGAGTGAAAACCGGCGATTGAAATAGCCGCTCAGAGCGGCGCCTAGTGATGACGTCACGAGATTTAAAGGGACAGGTAGCTATATGCGGAAGAATTGGGCTGGAAGGGTACCGAAGGTACCAGAATCTTACAGTACTGTTTTTGAGAGCCGTACCGTTCGGTTCCATGCAGTGGAAAAGCGCCACCGTACCGAACCGTTCCTACACTATAGGTAAAGAAATCAGGTGACTTACTCTGCTTACACAGGAAATGCCCTTGTCATCAGCACAGGAAGCAGCATCATTTCCTGCTTAGAGAGGAAATGCCCTTGTCATCAGCACAGGAAGCAGCATCATAGATATGAGACAACAGGAAGTAAACAAAGCAAGTACTTCCGGTGGACATCCCGACCTTCCAGACTGTAACCACACATCATAACAATATTTGATGATGCCCAAGAGTCCCCTTATCCCCTTTTGGTTGATTTGGACTTTGCTATTAAACAGTATGATAAGTGGCCAGTCTACAGGTAAGAAGGGGAGGGTCCCGAACCCCGGAAGTACTTGCTACAGGGCATATATAATGGCGGTAGTGATGGCGCTGGCTCTACCTCCTATCTAAGTGGATGCCCTATGGGGATAAACGCGTCAGAGAGGAGGCGCCGCGTCATCACATCTAGACCAGGCAGCGGTCCGCACTGCAGGCGGACCCCGCCATACAGCTCCTCCGTGAGGGAACTCGCTATTATTGTCTTCACAACTGTAAGTGCAACCATTTGTTTTAATTAAAAATCTACTGTTGGTAATGCACCATTGCGGTCCCCTCTGTTGTGTCCCCTATTATTGAGGTCAACCAGACTAAGGAGTTACAGCAGCCAATCAGAGTCTAGCCACCTTTGGCAGGATCTTCTTTCGTTAGGCTTTCTGACTGGGTCTGTTCCTCTTGGACACAAGCAACTACATCAGCCATCCTAGAGTCCAGTAACCCCCGGCAGGACCACTCATCACCATAGAACCAGGCTTCTTGTTTGGCTTTTGTCCGGTAAGAGTCCAGGGAGCACGAGTGTGTCAAAGTGCCTTCTGTATTTCTGGGAACTTTTCTACCTGGCTGCATGACTTTTGGAGCGGTCATATTCATGTATGCCCTTAACGTTTAACTTCTGGTAAGAGGCCAAGCTGGTGGTGGGACTTTGCACCTTCCAATCACAGTTCACCTTTCCCCAAGCTGGAAGTTTTTGTCACCATTTTTTGCACTTTATTTATGGACTTATAATATGGACGTTTATTGCACATTGGTGTATCACTAGTCTCCTTCTGGACATTTTTTGTTTTACACGATTTGCATACGTTTTCATTTTTTTGCATTATTATTGCATTTTTGGTTTATTTGTTTACATCATTTTGTATGTTGCACATATGCAATAGGGCAGCGCACCTGATTTCTTTACCTATTCTACAACATACACTCTAAGGTAGCAGCACACCCTATATTGAATCAGCGCACTTTCCTACCCACCACGTTCCTACACTATACCATGCGGTACCAGCAGTGGAAAAGCACAAAAGCGAGCCGAACCGCTTGGTTCCATGCAGTGGAAAAGCGCCATTACTCGGTTATTACCGAGGTCGAGTTTCCTCCTCTGTTTCAGAGGACTGTAGAATAAGGAAGCCCTTGTACAATCTTCTGAATCTTGAGCAGTTGCTTGATGTCCTTGCCCTGCTCAGGGCACACTGCTCTGCACCCCGGACACATCCTTTTTTTTAGCCTGTGAGAGCTTCTGGCTCTAATCACATGGTTAAAAAAAAGCCCTATTGAACTCCATGCGCCCCGCGCCCCGCATGTAGAATAGGGGGCCGGACGCATGGATAGAGGGGGTAGCGCCCCTGCGCCCCCCATGCACCAGCCGTCACTGCTCCTCCACCAGTGATCCTTCACCAAGATAAGAATGCACACTCACCAGACCGATATGCTGCCTGGTTAGGACAGCAAATGCGTTTTTAATGTAGTATCAGGTCTTGAGTAAAGCCAAATAACAGGCAACTCTAAAAGCTGAGTAAAAACATCCAATATTGATCCATAAAATGCAGACGTCAATGAAAGCACTTACATAAAGAGCCACCAGACTCAGAGTAGTACTCGTGGCTATGGACCTCTGGCATGCAGCACTGTCCCTGAACCCCAAATTACAGGGAGAGTTCCAGGAGAGAGGGAGGAAGATCCAGAAGAAGAACCGACAGTGGAAACTTTGAGCCATCCGGATCCTCAGGATTGTGAGTGAAGTACTGCCTTGAGTGTCGCCTACTGCTTTATTTAGTCTGTTGGCATCCTCTTTGGCTAATTCAGTGTTCTTCTTTGAGGTGGATATCCCGTGGGAATCATTACATCGGTCCATATCTAGTGGCTGTTTTTGGCTAATTACCGTTTGCCATCTGGTAAGCTGAATCGCATGTTGTGGTGATTGGTGCACTGCGGTGGAGGACAGCACATTCTATATTTTTCATCACTTCATTGGGAGTTTTTTGTTTCATTATAAGGACTTAATGTATGCACATATATGCTTTATATTGAATTTATTATGTCAATTCATGATTTATTTTTTAATATTTATTTACATATTTTTTGACATTTTTTTTAATATTTATTTATCACCTTCACTTTAGTGCAGCTTTTCTCTGTTTTTTGGTCTATTTGGTGTTATCTCACTTTAAAGTTGCAGCTTGTCAACTTATATTAGCGCAGTTATATATTGCCACAAATGTAAAAAGTAGTGTCTCCCCATTTAGCCAGTTAGTGCAGGTCTTCTCAATTCACACAGATCTTGAGATTTTTTTGTGACTGCCCTATTCTTTTTGCAGTGACTGACATGGACAGGGCTTAAATTTGCTGAGACCTGCATATGGAACGTAGGGTCAACCATAGCTCCCTCTCATACTCAGGCTCTCCTTTCTGTTTTTCAGTGTTATACAATAGTTGTATTTTGCTGCTTTTTCTCAAAATGCAAGTATATAGGAGTGATTTACTAAAAGGGTAGTGATAGTTCATTTTGTAAAGGGACTGTTTCGCTTATTAAGTAAGAGGAAGCAGAGTTCAATTTACAATGATGTGCATGTTTTTTTACAAACATGTATAAGAATGATTAACAGTAGATTATAGAGGGAGAATACAATGATGGCAGAGAAGTAAGCTATACATACCTAATTCATTGTTTTCAGAGTTGCAGTCTGAATGATCAAGAAGCAGCATTTTCACTGAGTGAAAAATGTACTTTAAGACATTTTCAAGTAAAAAATGGATTGTCTTGCTTCTGGCCAAGAGAGACTACAGACATTATGGTAGATTTAACGCTGCTAATCTTGTAAGTGGTTGTATATCCTACTAGGGTCATTCAAAAAGATCACAGTGTTCATTGGCAAAGACTGTTGGAGCAAGAAAATGCTTACAAAGAGGTTATTGAAGAAGCCAAGCACAAGGTCTGGCTAGCTGTTGTGTTGTTGAGAATCTGTATTTGTAGGATGTGATACAAGAGGGAGTGAAATATAACCTAAAGAACCACATCATGGATGTTTCAAAGTTGGAAGAAGAGAGACATTGAGGCAGTGTTGCAAATGTTGCATCTTGGAGATCAGGCCAAAGCCCTGTGTAGCAGTCATGCCAGCTGTAATGATAATGACTAGGAGGAAATATTTCAGTAGGTACTAGTGAATGTAGCAGCTGTGGCTTCAGACAGATTGGTAATCATAGCACACTGCCAGCTGGCTTGTTTTTTTAAGTAATCAGTGTACAGGTGACTGTAAGTTAGCCATAGCTTTGAACCATCGTCTTTTTTTAATGCAACAAAAAATTTACGAGTAACAATGTACCATATGGAATAGCTTGATTTGTATATCATTTTAAAATATTTTTTTCTTAAGTATGCCTCCACACTCTTAGATATTGCTATCTAACAGAGTAAATTAAAGCAAAGTTGATCCTATGTTGATGTGTACAAGGGATTCATCCCCACATTCCTGGCCCAATGGATATGGGGGTTTGAAGGTGACTAATATTACTCTAGAAGGCCCCTATAGTATAAGGGGGCCCCAAAACATCTGCCCCCCCCCCCCCCCGTTCACAAAAAAAAATAAAAAAATAAAAAAATTAACTGTCTCAAATGCAATTCCATCACATCAGCCAGTGATATAGACTCAGCATCAATCACAATGAGCAACACCCCAAAAAACATGATGATCTTCCCCCACCTCACTATCATTGCAAATGTTAGTTCCCCTATGCTGCTGGAATGTAAATAACAGTACTGGGAACCTGGTAGTAGTACTGGGTAGTATTTGATCATTGACCAAATATGATAAATTACATCACCCAGGATACCCACTGGCTTGTTTGTTATTTGAAACAAGCTATCATTAATCTATCATTGGTGGTAGTGATGCGTCTTATAAATGACAAACCTCCAGCTGCATTAGCTGGAGGTTCAAACTGGTGGGCAAACTGGCCAGGTTGTTCATTCTTTCCCATTACTACGAACAGGCTGAGTTCGGGTCAAACTCATGGACGACCCAAACTCAAAGCTCATCCTTGCTAAGGAGTTTTACTAAGGTACAGCATGCACCACTGCCTGCTCCTCCTGTGCTCATATAATAGGTTGTATTCTATATTGAACACTAGCTTTTAAGGATCTTGTTTGTCTACCAGTTCCATTGAGTAAAAGTTCTGAATAAATGAGATGCAGAATAAGACACTTTTTGTTGTAAAGCATTTATTTTTTCTAGTTTAATTTTGTTTTTCAATAAAGACCCATGTAGATTAGTGAGTGTTCTATCTAATTATTTGTCTACAATTTCTTTAGAGTGCCCATTCTGAATAAGTGTATCCTTGACAACAAGAGCTTATTTAAAAAAAAACTAGCATTATCCTTACAATTATGCATAATTGCAATTAGCCTTCACTTACCTTGCTTTTGCCTAAAGTCATGTTGCTTTGACATTCTCATGTAATACTTGTTGAAATCAGTCTCCTTACCCATGATTCTTTTTTATTTATGATTCATGTTGTCACTTTGAAAGGTTTGAGCAATAACCTACAAAAACCCACACAACAAAATAGAAGAATGCACTAAAAAACTGTTATTATTAAAGTTTAATTGAGAACTTGTTTTTTGATAAAACCATTGCAAAATCTTTTGCCTCTGCCTCTCATTTTTCATTAAAGTAAACCAAAGCCGTACTCTGATTCACATGTTGAAAGCTAAATCTATATGTATTTGCAACTTGTAAATATATGCTCATCGCTCACCTAACAGCATCTATTTTTGGCTAATTGGCAGCTTAAAATTGTGTAAAACACTTTATAAAAGCTCAGAACCAAGTAATGCTGTTAAAGTGGCAAAACAGAAATGATGAAAAGAAAAATAAGTGAATATAGTTATTTGAAGACAGTGGTGTACCAAGGTGGGGCAGTGGAAACAATCTGTGTAGGCAATAAAAAGGGTTCATAGCCTATAGAAAAATGTAAAAGCAACAACAGAGCCAAAAAAAAATGGCCCAATGTTGTAATCATAGCTCTGCCAATTCTAAACATTGTCAGTTAATAGATATATCCTGGAACCTAGGGCACATGTCCCACATCTTCTCCTCAATGCCATGGGTTTGGGACAAGGTCATCCAGTGCCCAGGTCGAACTTGGCAAGCTGCCCCCCCCCCCCCCCACCTTTAGATAGGGCTGATAATGGTGTAAGGTTTGTTATGCATGAAATAGTACTAACATATCATCCAACTTTTGAAGTTGAAATTAGGAAAATTTTAGGGAGAAAGCGGCATGTGGCACGTGTAGCGCTCCGCAGCAATGAGTGGGTGTGGTTAAATTATGATGGCCAGGAGGGGGGAAATTGACATTCCCTGGGTGCCTCAACCGCTACACCCTTTAGCTGCAGAGGGAGTGTCTGGGGATGTCACATGCTGTGGCTGTGATGTTTTGCTTCAGCATAAATTCATTGAAGTGAATGGTGTTGCTCTGCCAGTGGCCCACAACTGTGAGCAACGCACATGGTTGCAGCATGCTAGTGCAGGGATGGAGGGGCTAAAGCAGACAGTAGGGAGGCATTACAACGGCTCCCTACTATCTGTCAAATGCTCTCTGAAGAGCAATCTCAATGCTGGTTGCTTTTCAGAGACCAAAACACATATGAACAAGCATATAGGTAAATAGATGAGTGTACCAGATATCAATTGCACCAAACCCTGAAAAATCCAGAATTAAGGGGTTTTAAGGTGCCATTTGAAAAACCGTCAAACAATTATTAAAGAGTATTCAAATTTTTATTAAACAATTATTAAAAATCTCTATTTAAAAGACAGTTGTCACTTGCATATGACAGTATCCCAAACTTTCCTCGACATGTTTTAAGGAAAGTTTGGGATACTGTCATATGCAAGTGACAACTGTATTTTAAATAGAGATTTTTAATAACTGTTTAATAAAAATTTGAATAATTTTTAATAATTGTTTGACAGTTTTTCTAAATGGCACCTTAAAACCCTAAATTCTAGAAATATATACGTATGAACAAGCCCTTAATTGTTTATTTTTTTTTAAGTTTTTCATTTTTATATAGTGAAAGTGAAAATGTCCAAATTGGGCCCAATTAGCCGTTTTCCCTCCCCGGTGTCATGTAACTCGTTAATGTTACAAGGTCTCAGGTGTAAATGGGGAGCGGGTGTGTTAAATTGAGTGTTATCGCTCTCACTCTCTCATACTGGTCAATGGAAGGTCAACATGGCACCTCATGGCAAGGAACTCTCTGAGGATCTGAAAAAAAGAATTGTTGCTCTACATAAAGATAGCCTAGGCTATAAGAAGATTGTCAAGACCATGAAACTGAGCTTCAGCACGGTGGCCAAGACCATACAGCAGTTTAACAGGACAGGTTCCGCTCAAAACAGGCCTCGCCATTGTTGACCAAAGCAGTTGAGTGCACGTGCTCAGCGTCATATCCAGAAGTTGTCTTTGGGAAATAGACGTATGAGTTCTGCCAGCATTGCTGCAAAGGTTGAAGGTGTGGGGCGTCAGCCTGCCAGTGCTCAGACCATACGCTGCACACAGCATCAAATTGGTCTGCATGGCTGTCGTCCCAGAAGGAAGCCTTTTAAAGATGATGCACTAGAAAGCCCGCAAACAGTTTTCTGAAGACAAGGAGACTAAGAATATGGACTACTGGAACCATGTCCTGTGGTCAGATGAGACCAAAATAAACATATTTGGTTCTATTGGTGTCAAGCGTGTGTGGCGGCAACCAGGTTAGGAGTACAAAGACAAGTGTGTCTTGCCTACAGTCAAGCATGGTGGTGGGAGCGTCATGGTCTGGGACTGCATGAGTGCTGCCGGCACTGGAGAGCTACAGTTCATTGAGTAAACTATGAATGCCAACATGTACTGTGACATACTGAAGCAGAGCTTGATCCCCTCCCTTCAGAGATTGGGCCGCAGGGCAGTATTCCAACATGATAATGACCCCAAACACACCTCCAAGATGACCACTGCCTTGCTAAAGAAGCTGAGGGTAAAGGTGGTGGACTGGCCAAGCATGTCTCCAGACATAAACCATATTGAGCATATGTGGGGCAACCTCAAACAGGAGGTGGAGGAGCGCAAGGTCTCTAACATCCACCAGCTTCGTAATGTCATCATGGAGGAGTGGAAGAGGACTCCAGTGGCTACCTGTGAAGCTCTGGTAAACTCCATGCCCAAGATGGTTAAGGCAGTGCTGGAAAATAAAGGTAGCCACACAAAATATTGACACTTTGGGCCCAATTTGGACATGTTCACTTTGTTGCCAGCGGTTTAGACATCAAAGGCTGTGTGTTGAGTTATTTTTAGGGTACAGCACATTTACACTGTTATACAAGCTGTACACTCACTACTTTACATTGTAGCAAAGCGTAATTTCTTCAGTGTTGTCAAATTAAAAGGTATAATGAAATATGAAGACGTCAACGTTATGACGAAACGCACGTAAGGTGGAACGCACACCGTATACGTCACAGGAGCCGGGTGGATGCAGTACGGTAATCATCACTCTCCACCCACGGGCTCCATTCTGCTGGCGTTTACTGTGTTTTTCTTTGTTTTAACATTGTGGATAACAATAAAATCCTTTTTAAACGATAACACACCATCTGCCCCTTTTTTTATTCCATAAACTGCCCAGACGCATGGATGCATGGGATTAGGAGCTATACAGCAATGAATAAGCACAAGGTGTGAAACGCGTCTGCTGTCCAGTCTGTCTTGTGGTCTTGTCTGATGTTGTACCCATGATTTGAAGAAATAAACTCAAGTTTCCAAGTTCCTGGGTCTGGAAGTGCCACTTTCTTCTTCATTTACATGGGATTAGGAGCTGCCATCTCTGAGGATCGAGGCACAACATCCCTTGGTGGGATCTCCCCTGGCCCAGGTGGTCAACAAGCCTTGCTGGTCTTAGTACTATATGGTATTTAAGACCCATTTTGTCTGGCGAGTGTGTCTTATTATTACCCACGGTGGAAAGAGTACCATCACAAGACCGTTTGGAATTGAGCACAGAGCACTTGCACTTTATTGCACTCGGAAATTACCTAAAAGATTTGCACTACAAGTCACCTATGAACTTTCTGTTTGATTTTTCTTGATTTTTTTTATGAACTATTTTTTGAGCACATATGGAACAATATTAATCATTTATAGCAGTGCACTAAAATTTGTAGTACTCGTATTGTATTTATTTGCTGTTTTATGTTATATTATTACCTTGATTTACTAAGAATCCATTTCCAAATATTTGCACTTTAGGTATGTTCATCAAATCTGCATATATGTATTGTTTTGTTGCACTGTCAGCACCTTAAAATCATCTAGCACTACAGATGCACTCATCCCACTTTATACCATTTTCTTTGCAGTATTATATATAATTTGATACACTGACAGCACTTTAACTATATTTATATTGCACATCCCCAGCAAGTGCTATAGGTAGCCCCTTCCCCTTGGGGCTATTTACATTATACCTTCACCTTTACTATAGCAGCTGCATCCTTCTTAGCTTAATTGACCATTTTCACCACCACCCCAGTCCATTTGGTGCGAGGGATATACTCCTAGTATATTTACTTTTCATAATAAAATATTTGCAAAAATGTGAGGGGTGTACTCACTTTTGTGAGATACGGTATATATATATATATATATATATATATATGTGTGTGTATGTATATGTATATTTATATATATATATATATATATATATATATATATATATAGTTGTTTTTAACTGCCCTGTTGGGGGGCTTTGATGAAATATCAGGGCTCTAAACCGACCCCAGATGTTTCAGTTTTAAAACACTATGTGGTTTGGTGCATGTGAAAATTCATGTGTTAGCAGATGTGTGGGGGTATCATTAACAATTAATGACACTGTTGCATGTCTACTAAGGGACAGTGTGTTTCTGTGTGTGTGTGTATGTATCAGGAAAGCCACAATTTTGTGGCTGACATGAAAAGGTGTGAATAGCCTTATAGTAGGTCAGACTGGTGCACTGCGGTTTGGCCACAGTGTGATTGTATATGCAGTTTATGTGGTATATGCGGTTTACCTGGGCGCTTTTATTGAATTCTGTTACACAGTGCATTTTCTGAAACTGCATCAAAGATGCAGCATTCAGGACTTTGATGCGCTTTCATGAAAATGCACTTTGTAATAGAATTCAATATAAGCGCACCTAAAATAAAGGTAAAAGGCACATATAATCACACTGTGGCCAAACTGCAGCGCACAGGCTATTAGGGATAGGAAAGAGTGAATAGGCAGGGGGGTCTAGGTAGTAGGATTATGTGCTCATGAAGAGCAGAATGAAGGACTGTAGCGAAAGTGCTAAGGCTGCATTTTAGAGACAGGACAGGGTCATCTAAATAGCTGTGTGGAATGCCCATAGCTGAGAGCAGAGGCTGCAGGACATGCAGTACAGATTTATTGACGGGACAGATGAAAGAAGAAGGAGCATGGTTAATGTGAACAGGAGAGAGGAGCAGACTATTTAGTGTTGACTTATGATTGTTCAGGCAAGATAAATAGAGGGGCTGGAAGGGAGATGAGCCAGACAAAGTGAAAGTGACCAACAAGAAAGACTGAAGTGACTTGGTCAGGAAGAACAAGCCGACAGGGGGAGGGGAGAGTAACAATATCCTGTACTGGACACACGAAAAGCTGTAGCAAGCGGCTATGTTGTTCAGTCATTATAGGTAAGCCATGACAGTCTTGCAAAACAGTTACACATTGCCGCAGTGATTACCCCCTCCTCCTCTAATTCATGGAATGTATAGGTTCTACACTTCAAAAGAGCCGTTATCTCAACTCAGAGACATCAAAAACCAGCCCTTCGGCCTATGCAGAGCTGTAAACTGCTAATTGAGTCCTGGCAGGATGTTTGTTTCTGCTGTCCAGGCCTATCGTAAAACTTTGACCAAATCCATCAAGGATAACCAGAACTAATGGGGATCATAAAGAGCAATCATAGAGCTCTGCCCAATTCAAAACTTAACAAATTGACACACGATTCATAAACTAAGACAAAAACATGACACATTAATATTAAGTATATATTTGAATGAGAAATGTTATACTGAACGAATTAAGGTCATACATGACCACACTAGCAGATATAGAAGGGAAGATAGCTGTCAGATATTAGCTGGATGAGAGGTTTATCTGAGCTACCCTGTGAAATCCACTGCTGGACAATAATCTATCAGTTTCAAGAATGCAACCGGTACATATTGTAAGATATGAATAGTGGTATAAAACTGTCTATAGAGGAGGGACTTGATATTGTCATAAACTCAAGACAGCCCATGACTGCTCCGTTTATTGGTCAAGGGCATCTGTCAAAACCCATTTGATCCCAGGGAAAAAGGAAGATCCTTAACCAGTTGGGAGTTCCCATGGTACCATGAAAATCTGTAAAGTTTGAGAACCGATAACAGCTGGCTCATCAACTGAACTCTGATAACACCCAGGACATTGATTGCAAGTAATCTACCTCCTCAATTCTACCTTATTTTTCTATTGCTGAATTATGTCTATTTCTTTGAATACCTTTTTCTGTAAATATTTTATTTGCACCAACTTAGACATTTTCATCATTAAAACAATATTTTGAAAAGTGTTAACCTTGTCTCTAAGCTCCTAATGCAAACTAAAAAAGAACCTATCTCTTCAAAAGTGCTACTGTATAAAACAAATCCTATGAACATTCCTGTCTGTGGTGACAATGTGGGTTACAGACGATTATTCTTAAATCATAATTGATATTGTGAAGGGTTAAATGCTTAAATAACCCAGTGACAATCGCTCTCAGCCTTCTGCCACCTAGATTATGGTCCCACGAGCTGGAAAATCTTTGTGCAGGGCGCAGCTGAGAGTGACATTGTTACGTAAATAACAGAGTGGTGTGAGATTGGCCAGACCTTTGTCGCACGTTAGTGAGAAGGGCAGGGATCCGATACCCACGTCCATCACAGGGAGCTTGGAAGGAGAGGAGTGTTTAATGGCTGCAGGAGAGATAAGGCAGAGTTGAAGTGGCTGGAAAGGAGGAGTCTGGAAATCACACATTTTTACCGTAACAGGAGGGAGAATGACATTCACTCCTTTCAGGCAGGAGAAGCAGCAAAAACTCTCACTGCGCCCCCCTCATCACAGATTAAGACACCACCCAGGGCCCAGGGCAGGTGTCCCTCCTGCCCACGCCTTGTACTGGCCCTGGCCCTGAATATCAAACTGAGTAACCTGGGCAAACTGATCAACCATCAGAAGGTGTCTGCATAGCTCTGACATCACTCACCTGTGACTTTTAATATAAGGGGACACCATACCACTGACCACCAGTGTAAGGGGTCACTTCATCTCTGTATATGTCTCTATAAAGGTAGATATTGAAAAGATGACCATTTGACAAATTATTCTGCTAATACTGTAACATCACATTAAATATACAATATGTGCGCATATATATATATATTTTTACAAATGTAATATTTTCAAGGCAATTGTTTGTCAAAGCTGTGTACACATGATGTTTTTCAATGATATGTTTGTAAATTATCAACATTTTGAACTAATTAATGTGCATTTCATAGAATATTTGTTTAAACTTGGTATTGACATTGAGTATTTATATACCCTGGTTGTTAATTACCACATAATGTTTAAAGGGTAACTCCCTTTTGTGGGGGAAAAAATGAGCAAATAGAAAAACATAATAATATAGTGTATACAATGCTACTCAAGTAATATTATAATTGAATGTTGTTAAAAGTTACATTTCCTTTTCAGTCTGCAGCTCTGTCATTTTATGTAAAATGCAATGCAATATGGTTATATGAAGGTGTTCCATACACAGACTGTGTACAGAACACCCCCTGAAAATGTCACTTCTTGCTTGTGTGATTGACTCACAGATTTTCACCAAAGTCTGCACTAATATACGAGTCCGATTTTTGGCATCCCCTGCAACAAAAATGTCATTTTTGGTGAGATACTTCTAAATGGAAATCACGTCGAAAGGGATGCAGACCCTGTCAATTTCCTCATTAGAGCCCTGCAGGTGCAGCAGCTAACTGGTACGTATAGAACCACTCCCATACAGATTTACTCTGCACATGGACACAGACAAACAGCTATTCCTTCAGAATAAGGAAAGGAAAGAATCTGCAACATTTGGTAAAATCCCTGCAATGTAAATAGAGGGGAATGCTTTTTTTCTCCATAAAAGTGGAGTTACTCTTTAATTTAAACTAAGATCCCAATTGCCCTTCACCATGCATCCTGTAGAGAACAGAATGTATTGCTACAGGTGAGCAGTTACAAAAGAACAATGTAAGTTACTGTGAAAAAGATACCCTCACCGGACACTTTTTTAGGTACATCTTGCTAGTACCTGGTTGGACCCCATGGCATAGATTGAACAAGGTTTTGAAAACAGTCCTCAGAGATTTTTATTCATATTGACATGATGGCATCATGCATTTGCTGCAGATTTGTCAGCTGCACATGACTGACCACAGGGCTTATTGATTATTGATATAGGTGTGTGTATATACACACACACACACAGACACACACATAATTTTACACACTTTGTCACTGCCTGGCACCTTAAAAATGAATTTGTTTGCTGATATGTGACTTCAGTAAATCCTGCTTCAGAATCTACTTTTCAGTATCTTTTTTTTTTTTTTAAGGCCAACTCTGGGCAAAAAAAAAAAAAAATTATTTGCATCGGTTTTTACTTACCTGATCCTTCACTCCGCTGGCAGGCAGCTCTCCCCCATGATCTGGTGGTGGACTATACCTCTATGTCCTTATGTACAGAGCAGGGCTATGGACCCCGCTCTGGCCTTGATGATGCAGCATCCTAAACCGGTGAAGTGTGGGTTGTGCAGACACAGCAGGGACCAGTTTAGCTGCGAGGAGGAGCAGAGGAGTGGGTACATATATCTCCTTTTATTGCTTCCCTAGACAAAAATGAGCAGTTAAAGTAGAAGTCCACCCTAACACTAAAATCCCTGCATCTATAGACCTCCATGATTTAACACTAACCTATCTAACCCTTTAAAGGAGAAATCAGTACACATACTTTTTTGAAGCCAATCTGACCCGATCGCACACTGAGCTGTAAGCCGTGGTTTTGCTGTGGAGGTGGGTGCAGAGGACACATAATAAGTCTCAGGGTGACATTGCTCCCCATTCATTTCACAGCTGCTGTCGGCTGTGTTCTCTGCAGAGCTTATCCCTCTGGATTGGATTGGCTTAAAAAAAGGTACGTATACTGATTTCTTCTTTACAGGGCTAGATAGGTTAGTGTTAGATCGTGGAGGTCTATAGATGCAGGGATTTTAGTTTTAGGGTGGACTAACACTTTAATCCTTGCAATGCGGGCACAGCCCCACTTGGAGGGATAACTTTTTATTTGCCCAAAGTTGGGCTTAATATTTACACGGTAGCACTGTAAAGCCATGCATCCAGCCTCCACAAGGGCTGCCTATCAATGTCTGTACAGTATGGTTATATGAATTGTTTTCTATGCTGTCTGATCGCTAGATCCTCCAGACAGCAACCAAATGGAAACTTCAGGTGCAACCAATAGTCATTAGAATATTGGGGCCAGTGACTATCATCCCATGTCTGCGGGTACCGCATGTAAAATCTGATTGTACATTCTTAGCACAAGCTCATTTAATTTATTCAACAACTATAAAGTCCGAGGGCCTTCCTAACAATACACAACATTTTTACACAATTTGGTAGACCCATTTACTAGGTACTATGGTAAACAGAAAAAAAAGTGTATCTATTACAATGTGTGTGGCCAGCTTTAGTCATGCATATTATGTAATCTTTAAATAGAACATACACATTTCAACAAAGGCTTGTGGTAGCATGTGGCAAATCAGGACCACACTGGAGCACGTCTATGATATATTTGTTTGTGCTTTAATATTAGCCAACATTCTCTTACCCACACACTGAGTAACAAGACATGTGAGCTAGTTTATAAAGCAGAAAATCAGTGTAGTCTAACATGTTATTGGAACACTTGCCAGACAGTGTTTTATGGATGTTCTGAAGCCAAGTCAATTATAGACATTCACAGCATGCTGCTGCTGGCCTGCTCACCCACCTAGAGATAACAGCTTACATTATTTAATCCTTTAAAAAATGTTCGCATACCTTTGATACAGACACCTCTATCATTGTGTAATCTAAAAGTTTACTCTTCAGGTGTGCAATTTCACCAATTTTTTCTTTTTATTTTATTTACCCTGAAATAGACTGTACTGAATTGAAAAGTGTGATTAGGAATGTACTGTTTTACGGTATCATAGAAGCAATTTTTTTCTTGATCTTCCAGTAACTGAAAATTTCGTTTAAAACAGAAAAAGTTATTTAACAGAATGGATTAAATGATCAGACAGTGAGTAACTGTAAGTTGCAGTTTAATAAAGAGGTAAAAAGGGGCACCCTGCTGTGACCTTAAGAACGAGGGAGAAAAACATATAGGAAACAACAAAATGGTTCTGGGAGTTGACTAAGATGGCCAACTTCTATTCCCACACTCTCCATGACTTGATGATTGACCTTACCTTGAGTGATTTTTTAAAGAAATATTGCTAGAGATGAAGTAGAAAGCACCACATCCCTTTGTTTAAAGTAGCTACAATGGAGGGGGGCAAAGTGGGACTTTAACGGTGCAAAATGATGGAGAAAAATCTGAATTCTCAAAAATTGTACATTTTATTACACATAGGAGGTGAGGACAAGACAGTACATCAATATAAAATGATAAAATCAAGAAAATGCACTCGAAAATATCAACTCTACATGTTTCGCCATCTTCATAATAGCTTCTTCAGGAGTTTTCATAGACATTTCCCGAGAGTGAACATTTCTAGGTAACAAAAGGAAAGAACATAAAAGACATAGCATGTGTATATACATAGGGCTTATCTCAATGGTCCTAAAGTTGAGTGCCCAATTGATTTACATATTAGAAAGACAATGATACCAATAAAAGTACCTTAAGATGACCTGAACCCTTTCTTATGCCGAAAGTGGAGGCAATAAAGGTGACGCCACCCAAGCGAGCACAGAGGGGGAGGGGAACCGAGACATCCAACCTCTTAAAGTTGACCCATAGAGAGGGTGACAGCCAAGCTAGGAATGATGGGTAGAAATAATGAGACCAGAGCATGGAAATACACTTCAACCAAAAATTGCTATATCTCCAGTTGTATAGGACTAAATATCAGGTTGAAAAATTGCTAAAATATTCACCTGATTATAATGAATGTGCAGTTGATTCACTAGGTACCCCAATGTAAAAAAGCAGGGAGGGAAAGCAAAGTTTCCTTAGTATCCCCCAATGGGAGGTA
The DNA here is from genome assembly GCF_965119305.1 of Pelophylax lessonae. NCBI lineage: Eukaryota > Metazoa > Chordata > Amphibia > Anura > Ranidae > Pelophylax > Pelophylax lessonae. The sequence continues at coordinate 524,865,420 of NC_138769.1, read as the reverse complement.
TCCCTTAAAGAGAAAAATGGAGTTTATTAATGACAATGACAAACGCAATGCTTGTCTGTCAAGTTTTGAGGGTATGCATACTTACCCAAAATTGGCAAAAATGGGGCACATGGATTATCATGCAGTATTCAAAAGTTCACCGCCATTGTAATTGAACAAATTTTCCAATAGTACGCTCAAAATGAAAGAGACTGCACGGGAGGAGAAAGAAGAACGAAGAAAGTGATATTATATTTATTGTTCTAATTTGCTGGTTACTAATTGATTATCTCTGAAACTATTCCAGTTATATAGGTTATTAGCGATAACAGCTGTTCATTTATTACTTTCTCATCAGGGTGTCTTCTCAATTTAATAATTTGTTCATTGGATGGAATTGTTTTATTTTGACTTTTTTCCCTTTTTTTTTTTTTCTTCTTTTCTTTGTCTTCCTCCTCTTACATGATGTAATTTATTTGGAGTCGATTATCTGTAATGTTCATTAAACTTTCAATAAAATGTTTATGCAAAAAATAAAGAAACAACAAAAAACAAAATGATAAAAAAATAGGAATAATTAAAAAATCCATATTCACGTCTGTGCAGTGTGGGAATGTGTTCAATGTGTTTTGTTATTGCTGGATTGCTGTGGTGCCACTCATTGTTAAGGGCACTACATTGTGCCTGGCTAACATACCCCTGCTGAAGTGCACCCTGGTGCATAGTAATGCATTACCATGTATTCTGGTTCACGGCATTTTCAATACAAAATATGCATGCACCTTGTTGGTGCAATTTATACAATTGAGAAGCCCATTAAAATGAATGGGTTGCCCTAAAGCAACACATGTTAACGCATGAAAAAACATTCATTAACACACATCTTGCTGTATCATAAAGGTTTGAACCTAGCCACTGCCACCAGAAGTTCTAAACACCAGGAGACAGAGACAGGCTTCCTCATTATGTGACCGATGTGATTGGCGGTCACAGCGATCACATGATTGGACACTCTTCAGTGTAAACAATGTCCAGTAGCTGCCCATGACAGCTTACTCACTGTGCTGGGAATACTCAGTGAGCACACTCTCAACGCAGAAGAGCGTATGTGCAGTGGCATGGCATAAAAGCCCACCCACCCTTTTGCATATATGCCTATGTCATATGAGAACTGGTTAAACACCCTTCCCACACACAAATTACACACATAAAGTACACATGTGCACTACACCCTGTGTTAATGCACATTTTGTTTGTTGGTGCACCGCAGGCCTATTCACATCAACAGACATGATGCACATAAATCACGCACTGGTGTGGGTTGTGCACACGTGTTGCAGTGCGGTGTTACAACATATTTCATTGCTTCCTTTTTTTTTTTTTTTACGTTTTTTAAAGCAACAGCACAGCCAAAATAAAAAAATACAAAAATCAGCAAAAGGGATACAACTTACAGTCAGCAAAAATGTGTCCCTTGTACTTATACCTCTTTCATTTAGTGAAATCTTACTCCCACTCTCGTCGCAATCTTCTGGTGCAGTGGGGTTTAATAAAATTAAGTTGCTTCAGCTTCCATGAATGAAACATGATCTATGAATAGAGAGGGAGGACCTTTCAGTCATCCACCTGCCCTCCAGTCATAGATCATATTCTATTCATAGAAGCTATAGTATGGTTTCTATAAATAGAGTAGTTGGGTGGAAAGGGTGGGCATAGTCAGGAACTCTTAATGAGAGGCTATGACAGCCCCTTAGTTCTATTGTAACACAATATTACAGTAAGAAAGGCGCTATGAACATAAACCATACGTTATATAAAAAATATCACCAAAGTGACAAGGTGTATGACAAACAAAGAATAGTCCATCATGCAACAGTTCTAAATAAACTTGAAAGTTCATTTTTTTCACCATGAAGGAAAAGATTTCCAGTGCTCAAATAAAGATTAGTCCATCCTGCAACAGTTTTAAATAAACTCTGCTCAAGAAAGTTCAATCTCTCCGGTGCTCAAACACCTCTCCCCAGCTTATTCAGATGGTTTCCAACTAATATGCCTTCCGGTGCTGACTCTCCTCTCTTGTGGAACTCTGCATATGGTAAACATGAAAGAAAAAAGGAGCTTCAATAATGTAAAACCATTTTGGCTGCACTTAGACTTTAAAAAGATTGTATAGTTATTTTTTTTAATTAACAAACATGTCATACTTAACTGCTGTGTGCAATGGTTATGCACAGAGCGGCCCTGATTCTTTTCTCAGGTCCTCCACTAGCACTCCTGGCTCCTCCTCTTTTCTGTGTGCCACCATAGGAAGCTGCTTCCTATGGTGGCACACATGCAGGCTTAATCCTGAGCCAGGCTGTGTGCATCTATTGACACACTCAGTGTGCCCGGACACCATCCTCATTGGATTTGATTGAAAGCAGCACCACAGCACTGCTACTCACGGGCACAGCACTGGATTAAAATCAGGCTCAGGATAGTTTTTAGGGGGACTGAGGGGAGTTTTTTTTTTCTTGTTTTTTTTTTCCTTAACAAAGAGAATGCATTAAGGCAAAAAAACCTTAAGCTTTTGCAACCACTTTAAATTACATAATTTAATACTATGTGCAGTAGTGTATTGTTATACAATGCTTAGTAATGCATCATCCTGAATTGTGATAAAACGTATGCCTGGATCATTTCATTGCGATATATAATGTGGACCAATGCAGTCTACACAAAGCACTGTGGCTCAGCGTTATCATAAGCCAAAGATTTGAAGCCAAGCTCAACATATATAGTGTTAATTTCTCAATTACTTTACAGTTTTGTGTATGTTATTTTACCACGTTGTATGTTTAGTTAGAATTTAGTAAGTCATGTAGTATGTGCAAGCATTAGCAATGACTTTAGAGTATACTTACAGAAAAATATTGGTTTGATAAACATTTATGCAAATATTATGTGGCCTACAAAATTAGTAGCACCATCTTTTTTATTGGACCGGTCCTGTGCTTTTGAAAAATGTATGGTTTTATGTTTCTTTAAAAAACACTAGAAGTTGTAAGTAAAAAATGACAACTTCTAGATTTTTAGAGTAAATCGCTTATTTACAGTATTCTGTACCTTTCACTGTTTTCAAAAAACCCAATTTAAAATGTATAAAAAATTTTATTTATTAACTCAATACAGTTTTATCTTTTAGATTTAGGAGACATTTAGTATGAATGTTGCAATTATGTTGTGTTTATAAGCGCTAATATTAATATTAGTATATTTTTCCAGTAATTCTTTATTGCTTTTTATACATGAAAATAACAGAGAATCTAATATAAGTCATCAAGTGCCGCCACACATGCAAGGCACTAGCATATCAATGAAGATAAAGTACAACAGAATTAATTAGTGTTAAAGAAAATGATGTGCTTCAACAAAGCAAGAGCTTACAGAATATGGCATAGAACATCATTTACCATACAAAAGTGCCCATGGTTTTCAGGACTTCTCAAAAGCAGTACGTGATTCCTATCTAAGAGCTAGTAGTTTTTCATTAACATGTACCTGTGTACCTGAATCAAAGCAACAGCTTTTGGTGGATAAGGTGCCATCTTCTTTTTCCGATGTCCCGTGATTATAATTTTCACTGCTAGTAGAACATGGGCCTCTAAAGAGTAGTAGGCAGTTTGGAAATTCTCAGTCCCTAAATTTAAGATTGCCAACATGGGGTCTGGGTTAGTCAAGATACCTGAGACTTTAGAGAGGACTTTTTTCTGAAAAATGGAATAAGTTACCAACCTGTCCACAACCCCACCAGCATAAGGAGGACCCAGAGGGGGGAGGGGAAACTGGGCTAAACAAATGAGGTGAGATACCTCTGTGCAAGCTCCCAGTGATTGACAAAATGTGAAATTATATATAAGTAGTGAAATGCATTTAGCTATTGGGAGAAAGTGAAGAATGTTTGAAGGTCTTCCCCCATTTCCGAATATGGGGCATTTTGGTAAAATTCAGTTTGTTTTGGAGTAGGTTGTAGGAATACAAAAGAGATAACTTTGGCATGATGGGGCTATAAATTGTAGAACTGCCATACCTCCAGATAAATATATATATGAGAGGAGGGTGGTGTATATAAAGTGAAAATAATTAATTATCAGGCATATAGTAATCCTCTAAGTCCTCGATGTTTGGGTACATTTGCTATAAAGAGGTCATAAACTCACTCTATACCATGTTGGTACCAGTTTGGTGCCACTTAACTGCGGAATGAGAATTTCTAAGAGAGCCTTACTCCATACCTCCTTATGTTTATTAAGATAGGCGTGAGAATCTTGCTAGTTTGTTTTGTCAAATTTTTTTAAAGAGCTCTGTCAAGGATTCAACATACAAAGGTTTAAGAGGGATGGGCAATGTTGTGAAGAGGTATAAGATCTGTGGAAGGATTAGCATATTGAAGCAAGCCAGTCTACTGGACCAAGATAATTTGCATCGAGGCAGGTGACGAAGTTTGAGATTCTAATTTGGAATAAAGAGACTTGACATTTTCTTCAGCTAGAGTGGCTATAGAAGGCGTCAGAGAAATGTCTAGGTAGAGAATGGCTGTTTCTGCCCAGGAGTAAGGCAGCTGTTGAGATAACAGTTGTTGGGTGTTTTTAGAAAATCTCTGGTTCAATATTAAAGACTTGTTAAAGTTGATTTTATAGTAAGAGAGGGAGTTAAACTTCGTAAGAAGCTTATGGACCTGGGGTAATGATATAGGTGGGTAATATGGAATAATATGATTCATTTGCATACAGGTTTATAATATGAGGGAGATGATGGAATGTAGAAACCAGTAATAGAAGCATGGAAGCAAATAGCCTCCGCTAAAGGCTCTATCATGAGGTTAAAAATGAAGGGTGATAGGGGTCTAGGGGACACCCTGATAGAAAAGGTTTAGAAAGTAGACTCAAAGAATATATTTGGGCCAATGCTAAAATAGCTGAGAGTACTATCCTTTGAAATCCACATTTTTTGAGGGCTTGGGACATAAATCCCCAGTATACTCTGTTGAACGCCTTCTCTGAAACTATAGAAAGCATCAGAGAAGGTGCTCGACTGCATTTAATGTAGTGAATAATATTGGGTATATGCCTTATGGTGTCCGAGGCTTGCCTGCCTTTAGTAAAGCCCATTTGGTCCAGTTGGACCAGTAGGGGCATGATGTCCATTGAATGAGTGTCAAAGATGTTTGCATACAGTATGATAATGAAGTTCAAAAAGGAACTAGGTCTAAAGTTCATTGGAGAAGTTCGATATTTCCTGGGTTTGGGATATGTAACAATGTGCACCCTCAGCATCTCCAGGGTGAAGGAAGCCTTCATAGCTACTGTAGTCAAAAGATTTTAAAGATGGTGGGCTATAATTGTCTTCAATGACTTATAATATATGTAAAGCAATCGAGGCCTGCAATTTTCCATTAGACATGGCAGTAATTGTATGGATAATTTCAATTTGCGTATATATGGAGCGTTCAGCTGTTGGAGTTGGGTTATTTTATTATATCTTTTGATGTGACAACACTGAAGAAATGACACTTTTCTAAAATGTAATAATGTATAACAGTGTAAATTTGCTGTCCCCTCAAAATAACTCAACACACAGTAATTAATGTCTAAACCGCTGACAACAAAAGTGAGTACACCCCTAAGTGAACATGTCCAAATTGGGCCCAAGGTGTCAATATTTTGTGTGGCCACCTTTTCTTTCCAGCACTGCCTTAACCCTCTTGGGCATGGAGTTCACCAGAGCTTCACAGGTTGCCACTGGAGTCCTCTTCCACTCCTCCATGATGACATCACGGAGCTGGTGGATGTTAGAGACCTTGCGTCCCTCTACCTTCCGTTTGAGGATGCCCCACAGATGCTCAATAGGGTTTAGGTCTGGAAACATGCTTTGCCAGTCCATCACCTTTACCCTCAGCTTATTTAGCAAGGCAGTGATCATCTTGGAGGTGTGTTTGGGGTCGTTATCATGTTGGAATACTGCCCTGCAGCCCAGTCTCCGAAGGGAGGGGATCAAGCTCTGCTTCAGTATGTCACAGTACATATTGGCATTCATGGTTCCCTTAATGAACTGTAGCTTCCCAGTGCCGGCAGCACTCATGCAGCCCCAGACCATGACACTCCCACCACTATGCTTGACTGTAGGCAAGGCACACTTGTCATTGTACTCCTCACCTGGTTGCCACCACACATGCTTGACACCATCTGAACCAAATAAGTTTATCTTGGTCTCATCACACCACAGGACATGGTTCCAGTAATCCATGTCCTTACTTCAGCAAATTGCTTGTGGGATTTCTTGTGCATCATCTTTAGAAGAGGCTACCTTCTAGGATGACAGCCATGCAGACCAATTTGATGCAATGTTCGGCGTATGGTCTGAGCGATGAAAGGCTGACCACCCACCCCTTCAACCTCTGCAACAATGCTGGCAGCACTCATATGTCTGTCTATTTCCCAAAGACAACCTCTGGATATGATGCTGAACACGTGCACTCAACTTCTTTGGTCGATCATGGCGAGGCCTGTTCTGAGTGGAACATGTCCTGTTAAACCACTGTATGGTCTTGGCCACCGTGCTGAAGCTCAGTTTCAGGGTCTTGGCAATCGTCTTATAGCCTAGGCCAGTGATGGCGAACCTTGGCACCCCAGATGTTTTGGAACTACATTTCCCATAATGCTCAACTACACTGCAGAGTGCATGGGCATCATGGGAAATGTAGTTCCAAAACATCTGGGGTGCCAAGGTTTGCCATCACTGGCCTAGGCCCTCTTTATGTAGGGCAACAATTCTTTTTTTCAGGTCCTCAGAGAGTTATTTGCCATGAGGTGCCATGTTGAACTTCCAGTGACCAGTATGAGAGAGTGAGAGCAATAACACCAAATTTAACACACCTGGGCCCCATTCACACCTGAGACCTTGTAACACTAACGGGTCACATGATACTGGGGAGGGAAAATGGCTAATTGGGCCTAAATTGGACATATTCACTTAGGGGTGTACTCACTTTTGTTGTCAGTGATTTAGACATTAATGGCTGTGTGCATGAGTTATTTTGAAGGGACAGAAAATGTACACTGTCATATAAGCTGTACACTCACTACTTTACATTGTAGCAAAGTGTAATTTCTTCAGTGTTGTCACATGAAAAGATATAAAATATTTACAAAAATGTGAGGGGTGTACTCACGTTTGTGAGATACTGTATATAGATAAATATATAGATATAGATATGTAGCACTGGCCCCTAGAAGACTTCTGAGAATTACACTTTCTGGATTCCCCTGGGTTACCCAAAGCAACTGATAGCAGATAAACAGCAATGAAAGTCCTTGGCTCAGTCAATAATCAATCCAGGGGATGTTGTTTTTGTGTTTTTATTTGGAACTGGGATAGGAGAAGGGATGAGTGGGATACTCCAACTGTTCTGTCTCAGCATCGATTGTACCTGTGACCTCCTTGTAGACCCAGTCTGTAAGTGTGTGCAGCAGGTTGAATGATGGCTTTAACAGATAGTTTACTCAATGAATAAAGACTCCAGAGGTGTTCTCCAATGCTTCTTTATGCTTCAAGTTAGCAAAGGCATAAACATAGAGGCTTTTCCATAGGTAAATTTCCAATGAAGCTTCCACACTCTGCAGTCTCCTCATAACAACTAAACAAAATGGGGGTTCCAGCAGGAAATGAAGGATGGGAGAAACCATCTAGCCAGAAACAGCAGGGGTGCAAGGAAGATACCAATAACATAGCATAACATAACATGTAATAACAACTGCTAGACAGTTAAAGCGGCGTGGCAGCACACTCCCCGCCTGGTATCGTGAGATACCACTACACAATTATTTTCCATAAACATACAATTAACATTGCATACAGTAGAATGCTATGTAGCCCTCTCCTCTAAGCTAACTATGCTAGAGGTCTAAGTGACTCCTACACATAACACTGAATCAGAATTTTTGGAAGCAGGCATAATTAGGACTGTCTCAGTGACTGGTCTCAGGAAGGGTTTTTGGGCTCCCGTCCTTTACAATCCTGACTTCCACACTTCGGACCTTTCCATCATCACTAGCAATGGCCTTTGTAATAACTCCAACTGGCCACTGGATCCGATTGGTTTGCTTGTCTTTTAGAAGAACCAGGTCCCCTTCCTTTAAGTTAGGCTTCTGGGTTTGCCACTTTTTACGTCCTTGGAGAAGTGTGAGGTATTCCCTCCTCCATCTGTCCCAGAAACAATCTGCAAGGTATTGAGCGTATCTCCATTGACGTCCTTTTCATCATAGATGCTCTTTGGCGCTAGGATCTGTCCAATTTTCCGGCTCAATAATGCAGCTGGAGTTAAAACAGTTGGACATTCTGGGTCTGTGGATACAGCTGTCAGCGGTCTTGAGTTGATTATTGCTGCGACCTCAGCAAGGAATGTAGTAAGTACTTCATGGGTAAGACGTGAAGAACTCACATCAAGCAACATAGAATCCAGTATGCGCCTTGCCATCCCAATCATACGTTCCCATGCTCCGCCCATGTGTGAAGCATGTGGTGGGTTGAATTTCCACTGGTTTGCAGTGGCGGAGAAGGTGGCCCTTGGAGGTGGCTCTGTCTGAGAAGCTCGCTCCCGCAGGGGTTTGTTAATGCTCTGGGACGCTCTCTCGCTATAATTGAACTGGTTGGTCAGTTTTCTCTCCTTCTTGTTCCTGGATGGTATTTCCTCACCTTCTGTCCATTCTTCACTAGCCTGAGCGTCAGACTTCCCATCTGTATCTTTGTCTACCGGCTCTGTGGAGTCGTTGGTCTGAGTCTCTTCAATGACTCCCAACTTCGCCCCCTGTCGCCGCGCTTCATCAGAGTCTTTGTGTGACATGTTTCCATCCAGGGAGAAGTGTACGGCCAGCTGGTCCACGATGCTAATGGGTTTGTAGGCCCGTTCCTTAAAACTGTACCTCACAATGTTCTGGGGGGCATGAGGGTTGTTTGCAGTCAGGATACGAGTGAATTCCTCCTTAAGTTCAGCCTCGCTGAGTTCCAGCTGGTCCGGAGGCTTAACCAGAGTCTTGGCCTGCATCCATTCATCAGCTGTTGAGCTACCCAACTGTTGGAATTGTCCTTGAAGAACTCTTCATTCATAATCTTGATGAACTCCTTGTCTTCGACTGAAGGGGCAATCTTGTTGTCATCACAAGTAGTCTGGTACACTGAATCACCAAAGCCCTATTGGAAGAAGAAGGAGCAGCTTGTACCAGCTTGGCTGCTTGTCAAGACCCTGTTGAAAGGACCCTACAGTTTGTCTTAACTCAGAACCACAACAATACAGTCCCACCTACAGTTGGAGATTCTTCTCATAATCATCCAGCAAGTGGATCAGAAGGCAATGTGTCGCCAAAGCAAGCTGGTCAACTAGACACACCTACTAACAGAGACCCTCCACAACTACCGCACTTCACAAAATCAAGTGAATCAACCTACGCAGCTCATGTGCCACCACAACCCTATGTGCATAGAGATTACAAGGGCACAGCAGAAGACTACAGAATGAACTCTATACCCCCTTTGATACAGCTCTCTTTAACTTCAAATGCTCAGAGACCTTCAGACGACAGACCCTTACCTAAATTAAACCCATCTGCAACACCTTTCTCTCTACCTACCAGCCAACATCATATACCAACCATGGTCCGAGAGTTGATTACAACTGGACTGTCTAGATTTAATGACCGCCCAGAGAACTACAGGAGTTGGAGATCTACATTTAAGGCGGTAACTAAGAACTTGGACATTGATCCTCAAGCAGAACTTGACTTACTAATAAAGTGGTTGGGGCATCAATCTTCAGAACAAGTAAAGAGACTTAAATCTGTCTACATTTATGACTTTAAAGCAGGCCTTGATGCTGCCTGGGAATGTCTAGAACAAGACTATGGGAGCCCCGAAGTAATTGAATCTGCCTTATTCCAGAGACTAAACGACTTTCCTAAAATCTCTGTTAAGGACAATCATAAGCTTAGAGAGTTAGGTGACCTCCTTCATGAACTTGAAATTGCTAAGTTAGATCCTAGTTTACCAGGTCTTAGCTATTTAGACACTGCTCAGGGCGTAAATCCTATTGTAGCAAAGTTGCCTAGTTATCTTCAGGAAAAGTGGACTAGTGAAGGATCAAAGTATAAGTATGAACATCATGTTTCCTTCCCTCCCTTTTCTTATTTTTCAGAGTTCGTGCGGAAGGTTGCAAAGAAAATGTACACTGTCATATAAGCTGTACACTCACTACTTTACATTGTAGCAAAGTGTAATTTCTTCAGTGTTGTCACATGAAAAGGTATTATAAAATATTTACAAAAATGTGAGGGGTGTACTCACGTTTGTGAGATACTGTATATAGATAAATATATAGATATAGATATGTAGCACTGCCCCCTAGAGGACTTCTGAGAATTATACTTTCTGGATTCCCCTGGGTTACCCAAAGCAACTGATAGCAGATAAACAGCAATGAAAGTCCTTGGCTCAGTCAATAATCAATCCAGGGGATGTTGTTTTTGTGTTTTTATTTGGAACTGGGATAGGAGAAGGAATGAGTGGGATACTCCAACTATTAACTATGCACAGTCTTGAGGACAGCTAACTGTAGAATGCAGCAAGGCCACTGCTTCACCTTGCCACTGAAGTGAAGATACTTTAAAGGTTCCTGCTTTATTATGCTCTTCAGGGTTCTAACTTGGCACCCCCTGTACTCTCACTGCCTGTGTGCTGACATCTGTCCACTGACTCTAGCCTCTGGAGTGGTCCCCTTCCTGGCAAAAGCCTGGGCAAGTTGTTCTGTACTCACGGACACGGTTTTTCCAGAACCATTGTTGCCTCCAACTCCACTAATCAGCTTCCACTGGACCTCTGGGTTCAGCCACACTTTCTGGTTCACTAGGCCGACTGCCTGTGACCACCTTCCACAGCTTCAAAAGAGGAGACAGCCATCACCCTCCTTCTGGGACTTGGCTTCCCACCCAAAGACACCCTGCCATATGTGTCCTTGGCTTTTATAGCATATCCCAGGATGCACCACTTGTCTGTGCCAACCCACTGAGACAGTCACAAAAGCCTGTGTGTCACTGGCTGGGTTTCCTCTACTGTCCAACATGCCTCCCTATTGGACACAGTGGGGACACTCCCTCAGCCCAGATGAATCACACATCAGACACACTGAACGGACCTAACTTGTGATCGTGCTCCCCTGATAAGCAGAGTGCAGCTATATTTTGCCTGCTGCTCTCCTGATAGGCAGGCAGAGCAAAAACTACTCTCCCTACCTAGCACCTATCTAGGAGGGTGCTACAGATATATAAAACCTCATTCTTTATTTGTGTTGGGTTATCCTTAAAGTCTATACCAGACATACTGGGAATGATTTTCTAAAACCGGAGAGTGCAAAATCTGGTGCAGCTGTGCATGGTAGCCAATCAGCTTTTAACTTCAGCTTGTTCAATTAAGCTTTGGCAAAAAAAAAAATCCTGAAAGCCGATTGGTTTCTATGCAGAGCTGCACCAGATTTTGCACTCTCCAGTTTTAGTAAATCAACCCCAAAGGGTCTGGTATGAATTTTAATGGAATCCCACACAGTTTTATTTGTTTTTTTTACACTGGCCTTGCCCCTTTGTTTACATTTACCTGTCAGTCAAGAATCCCAAGCTGACAGCTAAATAGACTGGATTGGGATGACTCACTGGTTGTTAGGATACTGGAGTCTGTTGGCTCCCCAAATACCTAACCGAGCAGGATTCTGTCACATTTAGCAATGATAGTGATACCACAGTAAACATATCACTTACAGCTACAAATGGAGGTTCAGCTTGGCTCAATACTCACTATGGTGACACTGTATTGCTCTGGTGAAAGTATGTACAAAATAAAATTGAAAAACAGTGTCTCTGAATACTGCCACCACTCATAGTTTCCCTGATCACCAACACACCAATCACCATGTCACCATAAGGACTTACTGAAGCCCATACATGTTCATATTGCACTTCACAGAGCATTTTACAGGCAGTGAGGAGGTGTTGTATTGCCTCCTAAACAACTCTTTTAACCCCTTGGACCCTGCACAACGCCCCCATTCACTTGAATGGGCCTTGAACAGTGGGGGTTAAGGGGGTATCATTTCTACCACAGCTGCAAAGCATATACACCGCCTCTGCAGCTAAAAGGGAGTAGCAATGAGCAGTGGAAAAACCTTAGCTCCAATGTGAGATTTTATCATCCCCCAACCTCATGTGTCAATAAACCTTTTTTATATTGATGGGAACTGCTACATTGAGAATAATACTTGATCAATCCTGGTAATGAATTTATTGCCTGTCTCATTTCTTGAGGCTCTAAATTGCCAACACAATACAAATATCCCCAAAATTACTTCTTCTTGGAAAGAAGACAGTCCAAGGTATTTAGTAAAAGGCACGGTATTTTTTTCTACGCAGTTTTTTGACACAATGTTTGGGAGAAAATGAAAAAATGTTACTAAAAACCTTTTTCTCCCTAATGTTGCCATTTTAACAATTTTTTTTTTATTTTTGATGCACAGCAATAGGCATACTTACAATTAGGGAAGTTCGGGTGTTCTGGCCGAACCAAACTTTTCAAAAGTTTGTTTCGGATTCCAGAACCCCATTGAAATCAATGGGACCCGAACTTCTGGAATCAAAAACACTATTTTGAAACCCTGAAACCCAATAAATGCCCCTAAAAATTTCCTAGGGTTCTGGGCCATGCCCCAGGGACTATTAATCACACAAAAAAAAGTTCTTAAAAATTGTCATTTTTGATAGAGCGCCAATTATTGAAAAAATTATTGGAAACAAAAATGAGATTTCTTTGGATTTAGTATCTGGGGGGGTCTAAAAAGTGTACATGTGAAGTTTCAGCTCTGTAGCATGTCCAGAACCAGAAAAAAACAGATTATTTTTCTTAGAATTTCAGTAGCGCAGGGATGGTGTTACCCTCCTTTCACACCTGGGCGTTTTTGTTTCAGGCGTTTTTCAGGCGTTTCTTGGGCGTTTGGAGGCACGCATGACATATGAACTTCTGTATGTATATATATATATATAAATATATGCGTGTGTATATATATATACATATATACATATATACATATATATATATATATATATATATATATATATATATATATATATATATATATATATATATATATACATATACTGTACATAGAAAGTACAGTAAAAATGCAGGAAAGGGCACTGGGGGGCATACTAATGTGAATTTATCTTATTTTGCAATGTATCAGTGTGTTTGGTGTGTTTTACTTTTTGATATATATATATATATATATATATATACCCCTAACCCCAAATCAGCATATTGGGGTCACCCTGACATGGCAGAGTTCGGTCACCCTGGTATGGCAGGCAGAGTCAGCTAAACTACATTACGGTCACCCTGACATGGAAGAGTTCGGTCACCCTGGTATGGCAGCCTCAGGCAGAGTCAGCTAAACTACATTACGGTCACCCTAACATGGAAGAGTTTGGTCACCCTGGTATGGCAGCCTTAGGCAGAGTCAGCTAAACTACATTACAGTCACCCTGACATGGAAGAGTTCGGTCACCCTGGTATGGCAGCCTCAGGCAAAGTCAGCTAAACTACATTACGGTCACCTTGACATGGCAGAGTCAGGTCACCTAAACTACACTACGGTCACCCTGACACTTAAAGGTATCCCTACAGAAAGTAGATTATTGAATCTAACTATAGTGGTATATAGTACCCTAACTACACTGCATATCCCTTTCCTCACATTAAAAGAACAGCTCCATACAGCAGGAGTAACACAAATGCTTCCACTCTCTTCCACAGCCCCTGTATTACAGTGTTAGAGGTTTGGCGGGGCTATGTTATATACTGGGGGGCGTATGGGGGGCGTATTCACTCCTGATTGGCCTCTGGACCCCGTAGTCATTCCAATCACATTTTACTGATGTTTCTGGGCCAATCACGGGCTTTTAAAGGCCAGTTCCTGTCCCATTGCATTTTGGGCGGTTCTGGTGGCCGAATTCCGAACTTTTACCGCAAAAAGTTTGGAATTCGGCCAAATTTCGATCAGCCAATGTTCGGGTCGAACTGATGGTCGACACGAACCGTTCGATCATCCCTACTTACAATTACACTCCAAAACACATTCTACTATACCTCACAAGTATGTGGATATCCCATGTGTAGGACTTTGTCACAGCCTAGATACATAGAAAGGCCCAACATCCTGGGCTTGCAAGAAGAATAAATGACATGTCTAATTTTTTGACTACTTATCATATTTCTTGAGTCCCTGAAGTGCCAGAAAAGGAGAAACAACCACATAATGAAGTTTTTAAAAAATGCAAAAAAGAAAAAAAAAAGTTTTTTTTTCATACAAAGTTATCATTTAATAAGATTTTTCTAACACACATCATATGCATAATTAAAGAGTATGGAGTACCCATGTGTGGAACTTTTTCACAGTCTAGCCAAATAGAGAGGCCCAGGCTCAAAAGAGCACCTTTAGGTGTTCCAGGAGCAAATACTACACTACAAATCTCCTGACTACCTATCACATTTTGGAGGACCTGGAGCACCAGGACAGTGGAAACATCCAACATGACCACATTATGAAAATCAAACACCCCGCGGTATTTTATAGGAGGCATGATGAGTCTTTTGAAGACATATTTTTGCCACAGTTTTTTGGGAAATGATGAATAAAAATGAATATATATATATATATATATATATATATATATATATATATATATCCAGTGATAAATAAATACCACCAAAGAAAGCACTATCTGGCTATAAAAATATATATATATAATTATTTTGACTACAGTATTGCATGACTGAGTGATTGTCATTCAAAGTGTGACAGTGCTAAATGTGAAAAATTGTCTGGGCAGAAAGGGAGTGAAATAGTTCAGGCTTGAAGTTGTTAAAAAAAGGTTCCAGTGATGAAATTCTTTATCAGTCATGATAAACAATGACTGTCAACCTGCTGATGCTTCTGCTCCCTTTGCTACTCCTTGCCGAATGACAGATTCCAGCCTGACAGCAAACAAAGGGTGAGATGGTGGCTCATGTAATTGCCCAAATATGGCCATATATTTAATAGGAGAGTTCTCCTGCTCAACCGGCCAAGTTTTGATCCATGTATGGCCAGCTTTAGTCTTTCATGCAATATTGATAGAGATGTCACACTTTGCACTGTCACACTTTGAATGACAATTACTGGCCATGTATCCACTAGAATGGGTTTTCCTAAAATTTGATGCAGCAGGTTGATGACATCACACTTAGAGCAGTAAGGACACAGTGACCATATTAGAAGTAGACAAACACGTCATGTGTGTATATACTGTAAGCAAAGACAACCATCCCATGAACAATTATCACAATAATACAGTGTTAAAATGTCGGCTAATTCTTTTAATGCATCAATTACACAGAGATATATAATTTTAATGCATCAATTACACACTAATATATAATTCCATACAAAATGAATGCATGATAATGGCCTAACATGAATATTCAAATTACATTTAGCAAATGACATTTAACAGAAGCATAGTTCAACATAAATTTAAGACACTAATCAATATCTACTTTGTTCAGCCAATCTATAATTCCAATCAAGTTTCTTATGTAACAACATCAATACTTCATTATGTCTCAGATGGGGAATAATAATTTCAAATGACATAATCAAGGATATTAGTCATGAAGGGCAATCGGTACCTTGCCTGCTGTATTGACACAGGAAAGATGTTCTCAGGAGGAACATGTAATACATGAAATATCAATATTAATGCAAGTAGGATAGAGTTAAATTATATCTTGGGCAAAGCTGCAAGAAAAATACTTTTCATATGGACATATTGTACACATTTTTCATAATTACTAACCTTTATGAACTGAATTTGTCTCTAATGTGCACAAAGGTAACATTCAGAAATGATTCTAGAATTGTATATTGATAAAAAAGGGCATATTCATTTTGGCATACACCTTGTTGTTTTTCAATACACATTTGTCAAAACTGGCACCTTGTAATATATACGTATGGTTTTAAGGAAATACAGCTAGAAAGAGACGTTATATTGACACACACCGCTGATGGCTTTCTTATTGTTAGCTGCATCATTGAACCATCTAATTCCATCCCTCAGTTTCAGTTGTTTTAAAATACAGAAGTCACTTGCAAGCAGAAAATATAGATTTCTTACCTTTACGACAAAGGGCAACAGAGACTTTAGTATTTAATCCTACTAGTAGGCAAGAAAACATCTGAAGACTTTAAAGCTAAACTTCAGGAAAACATTTAAATACATACATGAAATACATCTTTGGGAGCTATTTTACCAGCCAGAGGATATCATTTTCTATCTATCCAGTCCTGAGATTTACACAGCCTGTCTGACTGAGCAGGAAGCCTGATTTGTATCTACTGCAGTTAAATAATGTTTAATACAAATTATGGGACCCCATAGTAACTACAAATGATTGGACCCCCTAGCAAACTTTTGATGGAACTACTCAGCCAAATCTTTGTAGCAGCTTGCAGTTCCAACTGTGACAACATGTGCCATTGATCTGAAAATAAAGTATGCTCAAATCAAGAACAGGCAACAGGAGGTCTGTCAGCATAGTCAGACGACTAGGGAGCAGTACTAAATATAAAAGTTATAGATGTAGCAGTAATGATGAAAACAATAAGAATATCCCTAAGGATTTTAACTGTCCAAAAACTGGCAATTTTGACTACATTAAACATAGAAGGTTAAATCCAGTCTGTAACAGAACTTCAGAAAGCAATAAATCTACCCTGCTAAGACAGCTAAGCAAATGCTTCTTACTGCACAGCCAAGGATGTGTGACTAGTGACAACCCTGAGGTCTAACTTTAGTCTTATAGCATAACTTCACTTTTGTTGAGAAAAAAACAAGCATTCCCCTCTGGGTGATATATGTACAATACAAGGTTTTTAACAAACTTTGTTGCAGGTTCCTACCTTTTGTTATTCTGAAAAAATCCCTGTGTGATTGTCTGTGTCCATGTGGGAAAGTGAGTCTAAAGGAAGTGGGCTGTCTAGAAAGTTTTTGTTGACAAACGTTCCCCTTGCGCTAAGTGTGTATCTAGCAAATCAAAAACTGTTGCTGCTGTTTATCACATAGTGACTGAAATCAAACAAAACATATACCACAGCGCAAGAACAGTATAAGAGTCGGTTCACACTGGGGCGACACGACTCTGTACTACTTCGGGGGCGACTTGTGCATTCCCATGCACCACGACTTCGGAGCGACTTGCATGGACTTCACATAATGGAAGTCTATGCAAGTCGCTCCGAGGTCGCCCCGAAGTAGTACAGGACCCTTTTTCTACGTTGGAGCGACTTGTGTCGCTCCTATTAGAACGGGTCCTGTAGCAGTCAATGGTCTGCGAGGGAGCGCGACTTGTCAGGCTGACAAGTTGCCTGACAAGTCGCGCTAGTGTGGACCGGGTCTAAATGTTATACCCCCCTCAAAAAAAAAAAAAAATATATATATATATATATATAATTATATATACCCCCTTAAACACACCGATGGTAAGTGAAAAGGGCTCAAATAGTAAACATATATAACAACCTAAATGTGTTAACAATGGTGTGCACTCAATATGAACAAAAAAAATTATATAAGGAATCTCAAATATACTAGTAGTGTGTTAACACATAAGTCTTTAAAAAACACAGAGATCAAACAAGTCAAAAAAGTTTAAAAAAATCAAAAGAATTAAAAAAAAAAGTCCAACAAGCATGTGTCTAGTGAAAGTCCATGAAATATATAATGTGCTTCTAAATCGGGAAATCCGTGCCAATCTGTGACTCTCATGCAGCAAACTGTGCTCCACACCCCAATGTAAATGCACTTACCAGAAGGTGCGGACCCCTTAGCAATACTGCATGTGGGTCTATCAGGCCTTATCTGGTAAGTATAGGGATGGTACTTCCTGGAATGTCCCAATGACCATCACTCGTAATATGGGAAACAGAAAAGGATCCTGCAAGAGTAAACCCCCCCCTCATGGTTCAGCTTTATTAAGAAACACAAAAACCCCTAGCTTAACTCTGTCCAAGAGTTCACTCATTATAATAATCTGTACATGTACAATCTATTCATAAGCATAAATAAACACAGCACAAATCATAAATTAATCTGGGGAAAAAATATATATCAAAAATAAAAAGAGTCCATATAAAAGTATTAAACCCCCAAAGTCCTTCTCAGAAGGTCTATTAATGATAGCTGCAATCCACAAAGGGTGCTGGAAGAAATTAAATGGCAGTGACAATCCCTTCACCAGAAAGCACTCAATTGCGCTCACCTCTAGAAATGGCCTTGCGGTTCGCCCGTCGGTCGGTTCGCGGTGAATTTTGCTTGTTCGCTACCCGCCAAATTTGGGAACACATGGCGTCGTTCGCAGCGGCCATATTTGTTTACATTGGGGAGAACTTTGACCTGTGACACAGCCGTCAGGTGGAACGGGACAGCCAATTGAAACATTCCAACACATGGACAGTCCCCCTACCCTATAAATAGACCCGATCTGGTGGCCATTTCACATTCCGCTTTCAGCCAGTGTAGGTAGAGGTCTGCTGTGCTCATCAGGAAGAGTTTGCTAGACACATATAGCGCTGTGAAGATCCACAAAAGTCCTTTTGAAGGCTGGTATTTCGGTATAGGTCTAGTATCTTTTGAGCTTAGGGAGAGGTATCCTGTGGTTGCTTTAGGGGCAGTTAGAGATTGGCTGCAGTCACACAGAAATCGCTCTGTCAATGTCCAGAAAAGTCCTTTTGAGGGCAGGTATTTCGGTATAGGTCTAGTATCTTTTGAGCTTAGGGAGAGGTATCCTGTGGTTGCTTTAGGGGCAGTTAGAGATCAGCTGCAGTCACACACAAATCGCTCTGTCAATATCCACAAAAGTCATGTAAAGTGCTCCAATGTCATTCTAGGCTCTATTACAGTCTCTTTACTATAGGGGCAGGTATCCAGTGGTTGCTTTAGGGGCAGTTAGAGATCAGCTGCAGTCACACACAAATCGATCTGTCAATGTCCACAAAAGTCATTTAAAGGGCTGCAAATTTTTTGGTATTGCTGTGCAGTAAACTAAAAAGGGGGTGGGGGTGGGGTTAATCCACAGTATAATATCATTTGTAGAAAGCATATTATAGTGGATTAGTAGTATTATTGTGCACTGTGCAGCATTGTGACAGGTGTCGTGGTGAGACTGAGCGTTTCTGCAGCAACACTACACACGGTGGCAAACTCCTTGGCCAATTATTTGTAGAACTGGTGTGACAGACCAGTGGCCCCCCAATAGCACATATTGAAGTGGGGTGTTATTTAACAGTATACTTTTCTAAGAGTGTATTTTAGTCCTGCAAACATTTGGCCTCTCTTGTTGTGTTGACTGTGCTACACACAGTGACAACAGTTACTGGCCAATTATTTGTAGAACTGGTGTGATAGACCAGTGGCCCCCTAATAGCACATATTGAAGTGGGGTGTTATCTGACTGAGTATACTTTTACAAGTGTATTTGTGTCCTGCAACAACATTGCCTCTGTTGCTGTGTGAAGTCTGATACACACAGCGCCAAACTCACTGGCCAATTTTTTCAACAACTGGCGTGATAAACCAGTGGCCCCCCAATAGCACAGATTGAAGCAGGGTGTTATCTACCTTTTTCCAGATATACTGTGATTCTCTAGAGACTTTTGTCACAGGGTAATTAAAAAACATGACAGGCAGAGGAAGAGGCAGAGACGTACGCAGGGGTGGTAGGGGTAGGGCAGGAGCAGTAGGCCGGAGCCTAACTGTGAAGTTTCAAAAGCCGCGTACAATTACGACAAAGGACGTACCAGACTTGGTTGAGTGGGTCACTCAGCCTTCCTCTTCTGCACCCTCCTCATCCTCTATATCTGCACCCACTTCATGCTCTGCTGTGTGCACCCCCAAAGACACCACCACCACATACCCTCCACTTGAGTCACTGGAATTATTTTCCGATCCATCACAAGACGTTTGCGATGCGCAGCCATTGTTGGCATCGGTTTAGGAAGAGGAGGTAGCACCAGCCGCCACTCAGCAGTCTGACGACAGTACCCAGATCAGCCCAAGGAGGTTGGTCCCCACTGTTGCTGCCTACTCCGAGATCTCGAATGTTAGTGGTGGGGAAGATGACGTGGATGATGATGATGAGTCTATGGATGTCACGTGGGAGTCCACAAGAGAGGAAGAGGAAGGCAGTTCAGAGGGAGAGACGGACTGGCAGATAGGGAGGAGAGGCAGGCAGAACTTGCATTGCACAAGAGGTAGAAAGCAGACTGCAAATGTATCAGGAGCGAGCCATCAACCATGTACAGTCACATCTGGCGCTCCCAGGACGCCAGCACATGGCTCCGCAGTGTGGACTTTTTTTAATGTGTCCGTTGCTGACAACAGTGTTGCCATCTGCAGCCTTTGCAGTCAATGCATAAGTCGCGGTAAGCCCAACACTCACCTAGGGACAACCGCCTTAAGAAGGCACCTAAACTCCCATCACTGAGCCCAGGGGGAGCAACACCGTCAGAACCCACAAAGCCACACTCTAGGCTCTCACCGTGCAGCCCCTTCTCCTTCTGCTTCTCCTTCTCCTCTATCCTCACATTTGCCCTCCACTCCACCTTCCATGATGCCGTCGTCACGTTGTTCTGGAAAAAGGCAGGCTTCTGTGGTCCAAATGTTGGAGCGGAAAAAAATGATGATGCCGGATAACCCTCTTGCCCAACGTTTGACTGCTGGCTTGTGGGAAATGATAGCCCGCCAACTACTGCCATATCAACTGGTGGACTCAGAGGCCTTTGTAAATTTGTGGCCATTGGAACACCACAATGGAAGGTCCCAGGCAGGAAATACTTCTCGCAAAAGGGCATTCCAGAGCTGTATGGCCATGTTAAGCAGCAAGTGAATATATCTCTGGCACACAGTGTTGGTGTCAAGATACATCTGACCACAGACACATGGTCTAGCAAACACAGGCAGGGAAGGTATATCACTTTTACTGCCCACTGGGTGAACCTTCTGACGACCGTTAAGCATGTAACCCGTGGCAACCATGTACATTTAGTTGTACCGCCATGGATTGCAAGCAGGCCTGCCTCTTCTTCTCCTCCTCCATCATCCTCCCTCTCCTCCTCGGCTGACTCCTCCTCTTCCGCTGCTACCGTCTCTTCTCCTGTGCCGCCCAAGATCCCCAGAACCTATTCAACATGCCAGGTGAGACGTTGCCATGCTGTGCTGCATCTGTTGTGCCTGGAAGCCAAGAGCCACCTTGGTCATGCACTCCTTTCAGCTTTGCGTTCACAGGCAGATCAGTGGCTGACACCACTAAATTTGTCAGTTGGTAAAGTGGTGTGCGACAATGGTGCCAATCTGCTGAGCGTGCTGAAACAGGGCAAAATAACACACGTGCCATGCATGGCACACGTCCTGAATTTGGTCGTGCAGCGATTCATTGGCAAATATCCTGGGGTCCAGGACATCTTGCGGCAGGCCAGGAAAATCTCGGGCCATTTCTGAAGATCTTACAAAGCCATGTCTCACCTTGCTGAGATTCAGCAGTGACACAACCTGCCCCTCAGGCGTCTTATTTGTGACTGCCCGACGCGATGGAAGTCAACGTTGCATATGCTCGATAGGCTGCTCCAGCAGAAACATGCAGTAAATGATTACCTGTTCGAACTCGGCAGCAGGACAGGTTCTGGGGAGCTTGGGTTTTTTTCACCTCGCCAGTGGCTGCTCATGTGGGACGCATGCAGACTTTTGCGGCCATTCGATGAGATCACCAAACTGGTCAGTAACGGCCAGGGTGCCATAAGTGACATCATACCTTACGCCTTCTTTCTGGAGTGTGCATTGCATCGTGTCATTGATCAAGCCGTCGAGGAGGAGGACCAGGAATATCAGGAAGTCGCAATGTTGGATGAATTCCCAGGGGGTGCTACTCCATCTGAGGCAAATCAACAGCAGGAGTCTGAAGAGGAGTCAGAGGAGGAGGAGCAAGAAGATCATGCTTTAAACCTTTCTGGGATCCCTGGTGTTATCCGTTGATGGGGGGAGGAGAAAACGAGGACGACATTATCCTGGATGAGGAGCTGGAAGCAGGCCACTATACCGCTTCCAGTTTAGTGGGAATGGGGGCCTACATGCTGCAGTGTTTTAAGGGGGACCCTCATATAAAACGCATAAAGGCCAAGGACCAGTACTGGGTGGCAATGTACTTAGACCCCCGGTACAAACACAAAATGGCGGAAATGTTACCACAATCACAGAGGGCGGTCAGAATGCAGCACTTCCAGGCCTTGCTGAGGGAAATGATGCATTCTGCTTTTCCGTGCGCTGGCAGAGGAATGTCCAGTCACAGAGAGACAGTTGCGGGTAGCAATCCAACAGCGCCTGCAAGAAGAGGGCAGTTGGAAGATGTCTTGGTCACTTCAGATATGAGATCCTTCTTTCAGCCGAACTATCGACAGCTGTACTCCGGATCCAGCATAAGGGAACGCCTAGACCGACAGGTGTCCAACTACATCGAGTTAACGGCCGATGTGGACGCTCTGAGGAGTGATGAACCCCTGGACTACTGGGTGGGCAGGCTTGACCTCTTGCCAGAGCTTGCGCAATTTGCAATGGAAATGTTGGCTTGCCCCCCGTCCAGTGTCCTGTCCGAAAGAACGTTCAGTGCAGCAGGGGGGATCGTGACCGATAAGCACACTCGTCTAGCTCATGACAGTGTAGACTACCTCACATTTATAAAAATGAATGAGGCATGGATCTCTGAGGAATTCAACACATGTGACCAGTAGACTAGGGTTCATCGAAATTCCTCCACCCACAACAATTCCTGGTCCTTGGCTTCGCTACATACAGCAGCATAAAAGGCATTTCATGTTCATTAAATGGCAAATTTTAGGGGACTTTCAGGGCCGACAGTTTTTTTTCTGTGAATGCCTAATGTACCTCCAGCCACCAAATACTAAGTTCTTTGCTGTCAGTTCAAACCATGTGAGCTAATTTTTGGAGCCTTTACAGGCCGACACTTACGGTTCTGTGTACTGTGAATGCCTACCGTACCTCTAGCCATCAAAAACTACGTTTTTTGCTGTCTGTTCAAACCATGTGAGCTAATTTTTGGAGCCTATACAGGCCGCCACTTATTTCTGTATACTGTGTGAAATGTACCTTCAGCCACAGAATACTACGTACTTAGCTGTCAGGTAAACCCATGTGGGCTAATGTTTGGGGCCTTGAATGGGTGACACTTACTTCTGTATCCTGTGAATGCCTAATGTACCTTCAGCCACAGAATACTACGTACTTAGCTGTCAGGTAAACCCATGTGGGCTAATTTTTGGGGCCAATACTGGCCGACACTTACTTCTGTTACCTGTGAATGCTTAATGTACCTTCAGCCACAGAATACTACGTTCTTAGCTGTCAGGTAAATGCATGTGGGATAATTTTTGGGGCCTGGAATGGCCAACACTTACTTCTTTATCCTGTGAATGCCTAATTTTTCAGACTGGAAATAAAAAACAATGGGTCTGTAAAGGTTCTGCCAAATTTTGGAATGGATGCAGACCCATTTTACAGATGTGTGAATGGACCCTATATGTATTAGACAATGTATTTACCGGCTGCTGTCAGTTTTGGCTGTTTTATGAAAAAAAATATATATATTTTTTGCTTTTTTAATTGCAATACTTCTGTTATGACATTGTCCATGTGCTGGGACTATTTGTGCACAGCTAGTATGTCTTTTGTGGCTGCAAATATGACCTAAAGTTTTTTAAAGTTCGCCTCCCATTTAAGTCAATGGGGCCCGCCGCGAACTCGCGGTTCGCAGACTTTTTAGAAAATTAGCGGCTGGCGTTCGCAGATGTTCGTACATCACTAGTCACCGCATTTTAAGACCCCTGTATTACCAGTGGGTCAAGCGGGCTTGGATCAAAATCAAGGGATCTCCTGGGTCCTCCACTTGGCACAAGCGGTGTGATTAGCCTTGATATTAATATGAGAACCTCCACTCCCCCAATGGGTTAACTGCACAGCAAACAGTTAAAAAATGAGAGGGAAGAGATCTAAGTGTATACCATTTAAAAACTCACATTTATTGTTAAGTAATATACTTACAAAAAGTAGATCAAATTCCAGCATATAAACGTGTTCCAGCATACGAAAGTGCAGAGTGCAGAGTACAGCCGAAGCCTCCAGCCATTGCCAGAGCCGTTCGGCAGACAAGACAGTAGTGGGAGAGTAGACTTTTTCCTTTTTATCGGAGATCTATGCATGTGGCCGATGCCCAGCATGCAAACAGTCCAAGTGTAATTTGAAAAAACGTAAAGAGTTCACTGCAGCAGCTACTGGTAGAAATTATTGCCAAACTCAGGGGGTTGTGTACATGTTTGAGTGTGATTGCGGCCTTCAATATGTGGGTAGAACCTCCAGCGCCTTACATGTACGTATTGGCGATCATGTCAATAATAGTAAAATGGGCCTTAAGTTGCATAATGTAGCCAAACATTTTAGGCTTTTTCTCAACAGAGATCCCAGGGGTCTGCGATTTTGGGGTGTTGATCAGCAGCCATTATTACAGTGGTTGGCACACACAGGGGGACACAGGAACAGGCAGGATCAACCAGGTTTTTTACAGCTTAGAGAGGGGAGATTACACATCACAAGCACTGTCCTGTCTGATCTGCTATAAGGAAACAGAATTTAGAGCTACAACCAATTTAAGTAACACAGGACTTTCCCAGCCTGTGACTACACAATGAAGAAAAACAGCAGACTGAGGAGCTCCTCTCTCTGTCCTTCTTTACTCTTCTCATATTAGCATGGTCATTTTACTGCAGTCCTGATTGGCTCCTTAGTACTTGTTCTCCCTCTCCCAGACTGATCTCTGCTGTACAGGGATTGCAAGAAGCTGATGAGGAGTCAATGTCTAGTTCTTACCATGCTTGTATTGTGTTAATTATGTTTAAAATTCAGCTTTAATAGAACTACTTGATACTGGTTGCATTCTGTATTTTGCATTTTAAATGTGCTGCTGCTGCTTCATATTTATTATCTTTTATTTTTGGTATTTAAAATTTCTGCAGGAAGACAAGCAGCCAAAAAGTTGGGTATCCACACATTTCTGAATTTGTTACTAGTTACCACAAATTTTTAACTTAACCACTTCTGGACCAGATGGATTTGCCCCCTTATTGACCAGGCCATTTTTTGTAATTCGGCACTGCATTGCTTTAACAGACAATTGCATGGTCGTACGACGCTGTACCCAAATAAAACTGATGTCCTTTTTTTCCCCCACAAATAGGGCTTTCTTTTGGTGGTATTTGATCACCTGTGCGCTATACACAAAAAAGAGTGACAATTCTGAAAAAAAAAACATATTTTTCACTTTCTGCTATATAACATTCCCCCCAAATTTTTTAAAATTTTTAGACCAATTTGTAATCGCAATAAGCATATTTTGATTGGTTTGCGCAAAAGTTATCACATCTACTAACTACGGGAAAAATTTATGTCATTTTTATTGTTTTTTACTAGTAATGGCGGCTATCTGCAATTTTTAGCGGGACTGCGACATTGCGGCGGACAGATCAGACCCCTAACTGACATTTTTTACACTTTTGGGGGGGACCAGTGACATTGCTACAGTAACCAGTCCTAAAAATATGCACTGTTACTGTAATAACGACACTGGCAGGGAAGGGGGTTAACATTGTGGGTGATCAAGGGGTTAAATGAGAGCCTAGGGGAAAGATTCTAACTGAATGGGGGCGGGGCTTATGGAATGACCATAGAGACCTGCGATCCTATATAGAAGGATCACAGGCACTCTGTGATCATTCCAGAGAGAAGAACGGTCAGCTGTGTTTACAATAGCTGACCGCCCTTCTCTCTCAGCGGGGAGCGATCGCGGGTGCCAGGCAGCAATCGGAGCCGCCTGCCCCGTGCATTGGAGTCCCCGCTGCCTAGTGTGGGCGCCAGCGCGTGCTCGCCCCCTATCTGCAGGTGAGTGACCGACATAGCCCTACATCGGTTCGTGCAGGAGGGGCTGCCTGCCGCAGTATATCTGCGGCGGGCGGTCTGAGAGCGCGGTTGATGAAACTTTGTTGCATGCCACTTTGCTCACCACTAGATAGTGCTGGTTCTGCCTCTACCTCAAAAAAATATATATTGTTTTTTACTGTTTATTGCCTGATGATGCAACCAGAATGCAACCCTTCATTTCTTTTTTTGTATCATACCCTTTTGCACTCCCATATGACAGGGAAGACCTCTTTGCTCCTCTCCAAAAAAGAAAAAACTTTAAAAATCTTATGAATCCTTATTGTAAACCTGCCTTTTTTGGCATTAGACTAAATGGATCTGGATTCCTGATTTTTGGGAATTCCATGTAAAGTCGATTTTATATTATTTTCTCATCACTAATCCCTTTAGTAATTTTCACCAAGCTTCCACGAGTATTTAAGTCAACCTTCAGGCTTAAGTAATTATATTGCTCATATGCAGCTGCAATGTCTCAATCAATCAGACACTTAGGGCCGGATTTAAAGAAACTGCAGCTTCAAACCTCTATGACGTGTTTCAGTTTCGCCGCGTTCAAATCAATTAACTGGCGCTGCGGCGAATTGGCGAGTAAAACAGCAATAATGAATTCCGCCGTCAGCGGGATTCACTTACGATCGCGGCTTCGCCAATTCGCAAACTTATGTCTTCGTGCTTATAGCAGTTTCACATAGCGATGTGGGCTAGTGGATTAGTGCACACATCACATGTCTGTAATTCATCTCCCTCTGCTGTAGGTTCGAGGCTTACCATCTCCACCTACTTTTTTTATTTTCTTTTTTTGTTTATATTGCTAAAATGTAACGGATTACATCATATATATTGCTAAATAATGTTACACTCAGAAGCGCTTGCAAGCTTACACCATTTTAAGTGTTTTTTTGATCTTGTCTGTGTGTCGAATCGATCTTATGAAGGAAAGTACCAAAGGCAAGTGACCAAACCCCTACCCTACTTCAGGGCAAGATGAAACCTCACAATT
This sequence comes from Pelophylax lessonae, assembly GCF_965119305.1. Lineage (NCBI taxonomy): Eukaryota > Metazoa > Chordata > Amphibia > Anura > Ranidae > Pelophylax > Pelophylax lessonae. The sequence continues at coordinate 524,838,240 of NC_138769.1, read as the reverse complement.
TTACCATGGTCTTCTTCCCACATTCCATACAATGTTTAGTTCTTTAGCTATATGTGCTTTTTAGCCTTAACACACTCCTTTTTTTCCACCATACAGCTTTATTCTGCACAATAGCTAAGTGCTTTGCAACTTCACTGCAGTTCACAACGTCATGGGTTCAAATCACATCACTACACTTGGGATCTCTTTTCACTCTCATTTTTTTAAACAGTTTTTTTAAACTATCTTGAATTTGGGGGGGGAGGGGGGTGTCCTACCCAAATTTCAAGCACATCAATGGAAACAACACAATTTTGATTTTATGAGTGTGGTCCTAGTTTTATCGAGATGCAATTCTTTACATATTTACCATGGTTCTTACAATTTCTTGACCAATAAACATAGGTGTCTGATATTGGACTCTCTCCATATTTCAACAACACAGGCCCTCATAGTCCAACACTACATTTGCCTCACACCTCAACACAACACTGTCACATCCCTACTCTACATTACAACCCCTCACATCACCAGTACAAGCAGCATGCAAAGTGCAAAACTCCGGCCTTGGCAGCTTAATGGGCCATACACTAACAATTTGTCTAGACTTTTTCCTGTAGACTTAACCAAACCATATAATAGAAGCTCAAACCTCAACACTTTCAATTTGGATGCAATCAGGCAGGCCCTTGCACTACATAGAAAATGTCAATCGGAAGGATAAAGTCTTCTCTAAATCTTACAGTGTGGATGGCCCTTTTGTCTGTAGGCACCCACACAAAACAAAAAAACACATGTTCAATTCTAATGTATTTATTTATTTGAGAATGACAGCAGAAGGAGGGATGCAGCAAAAGAATATTGTCACTCTCCAGTCCGTGTGCCTTTACAGCGCCAGACCACGATCTTTGCTCCATGGCTACGGGATTCTGATGTCTTCCACAACTTCCGGCAGAGTTCAGAATCCATTCTGCACCTCTACCAGCTCATAGGGGACAGGCATGGCAAGGTTGCTGGGCAGCTTCCAAGCCACTTTCGAAGTTCCAGGGTGTTCATGTTGGTCATTGGCCATGTGCCTTACCAAATATCCACTGACCACAAAAGAAAATGAGTGGAGTCCATCAAGGTGGGTTTCTACCACCTACACCCGCAAGCAGTACCACTCCTGGAAAAATAAAACAAAGGATAAGACATTTCATTATGAAAATCACATCTTAATGCCTGTTTGCTTCATTCTGAACTTCATTTAATTTCGACATCACGAGTGAAATAACACATTTTATGCCAACTTACACAAACCAGAAATCATTAATGTAAACATTTGAATACACACCTGTGACGCCAGACAGCCCATCACCACAGGCTTCCCATGGTACGTGCCATGATTCCAAGATGTTGATGTTCTGGAAAATTACAACACCATAAGATACCAAGCAGCCGTTCATGTTATCAATAACTACACAGGTGGCATAGACACAAATAAACACCTGCCAGCTCTTCTCAGCCCTTTACACTATTCACAATACCAACATGTTTATGGTTAGAGGTGCATGTTTTTGCTCAAGTAACACAATTTTACCAATGTTGACTACACTTTATCTACAATGGCAAGTGTCATTGGCAGATGATAATCACCCTCTGTCTCCCTGTGAGTGGCACCTCTGCTAACTAGCTAATTAATACACATGCCCTATCTTGACCGGTTACAGTACTTACATGTAAAGTGGCTAGCAACCAGGGTATTCCGGGTGGCCATACCGGCAGCGGTGCTCCGCCGCCTGGGGGCCGCCGGCTGACGGACCTCTGGCTCCCTCTCCTCCGTCAGCTCCCAAGAATCATCCCGGGCAACGCACATGTTGTGCAACACGCAGCACGCCAGGATGATCTTGGAAGCCTTTGTAGGAGAGTACAGGAGTTCACCCCCAGGCCGGGCCAAGCAGAGAAACCGGGACTTGAGAAGACCTATGGTCAACTCAATGATACTCCGGCTTCTCCGCAAGGCCCTGTTGTAATTCCTCTCTGCTGGGCCCTGGGGGTACCTGATTGGAGCCATCAGCCACGTCAGCTGCGGGTAACCAGCATCCCCTGAAAAATAAGAAAAATATACATTAGTTCTTCCTATCATGTGACTTTAGATGACTCCTCAAAATGGGAGACAATTAGGCATTTTACTAAACAACCTGCTCGTCTGTTTGCAAAAAATCATATGAAACATCTCAACTCTGTCTAACTGCCTAAATCACTAATACAAATGGGAAAAAGGACACACAAAGTGGTGGGTTTCTCTTGCAAGTTCCAACTTGGCCCCTATTTTGTTCCTATTACATTAGCCTAGGTCTTACTTCTGGAATATATCTGCAACTAGAGTGAGGAAACCAATATTGACTCACTTATGCAAAGTACTTTGGGGATATGGCAATACCATTGGAATCATTTGTAGGTTTTCTTTGGGTGGCTAGAGGACACCATTTACACATTGGTTAACCACCTTCATTGGACTCAAAGACAACTTTGCAAATCTTTCTTTTGTGAGCTGCTAAGCTGCTGATCTGGTTGTGTGTGAACAGCCTGACAACTAATAACACATCCATTTTAGGTAGGCTTTGCTTAAATCAGGGTGTACACCGATGTAGCTTATTCCTATGTCTATGTAATCTTACAGTTTATGTTGTTAAGACAAAATACTTTACCAATAAGCCACCCTTCGGGCATTTGTCCACTTTCAAACACCTCGTACAGAGTACTTGTTCTTAACATACTGGAATCATGGCACGACCCTGGGTGACCAGTGTTGACACTCATGATGCGCTGTTTGGCGTCACACACTAATTGGACGTTCACAGAGTGGTACTGCTTGCGGTTCCGGTATTCACTTTCGTGGCTCCTTGGGGGCCTAATGGCTATGTGGGTGCCATCGATTGCCCCTAGGATTTGCGGCATGTGTGCCCGCCGGTAGAAACCCAACTTGACTTCATTCCACTCATTTTCATTCTGTGGCCAGTGGATAAAATTGGGCACTATATCCACTATGGCATTAATGACCAACATGAACACCCTTGAAACTGTGGGCTGGCTAATGCCCATGATACTTCCCGAAGTGGCTTGGAAGCTGCCACGCCCTAAAATATACAAAGTGGCCAGCAATCTGGCCATGCCGGGCACCGCATGGCCGCGCTGTGTGTCCGGGTCAATTTTCTCTGCTATGAGCTGGTAGAGGTGTAGAATAGTTCCTCGCTCGAGCCGGAACTTCCTCCTGACATCAGAATCCCGCAGCTTGTCCAAATAGATCCTTGGAGCAAAAATGCGTGGCTGGCGAGGTAAGGGCACACGGACTGGAGGTGCTGCTGCTGGAGGTGCTGCTGCTGCTGCTGCTGCAGCTTCCCCACCTTCTGCTGCCTCCTGTGCCAGGGCCTCCTCAAACAAGGCACCAATAAATGCCAGCATTGCACCATCTAATGCGTCTGGGATATCGTCCTCCATTTTGAACGCGCAAATTCGCGAATGCGCAGATATATATAGAAACGGCCGCTAATTATCACACCTGTGAGCCAGCTATAAAAGGAGCACATGGCCAATATGGCTGCTGGATGTTATAGATCGATGTTTCTTATGTGCTAGCAAGACCCTGTGACCCACAACCTACATTATCTGGAGGTAAGACAATTGTATCTCTCTCTCCCAAAAAAAAGGAAGGAGACAATTTGTACTTATCTTGGGTGTGCTTAAGTTGTCTATGGTGAATCCCCTCCAACCCACAATAGCTTGGGAACCCCTCAAGTGTCTTTTAATCATTGGCAGTTGGCCCCATGTGCATGTGGTTTGGACATGTGTTTTCTCATGTTTGTTAAAGGTGTGCAGTCTAGATTTGGCATCTAAACCTGCCCCCTTACCTTCCCAGCTTCCAAAGACACCATTTTTGCTTTCCTGATAACTGTAATTTATTATGTGCACGTATGTAGGTCATGCGATTTCTCATGTATGTTTAATGTTTGCAGCCTCCTTTTGCCTATAAAGGATTACACCACCACCACCACCACCACTGTGTTTGTGCCATTAGGTAAGTGTTTGGAGGGCCTCGTGTGATTTGTACCCCTATGAGTTTTCTTATGTGTTTTTTTTTTACATTTCTTTGCAGCCTCTTCTGCTCTTTGCCACCACCACCACCACCACCACCACCACCACCACCACCACCACCACTGTGTTTGTGCCATTAGGTAAGTGTTTGGAGGGCCTCGTGTGATTTGTACCCCTATGCGTTTTCTTATGTGTTTTTTTTTTACATTTCTTTGCAGCCTCTTCTGCTCTTTGCCACCACCACCACCACCACCACCACCACTGTGTTTGTGCCATTAGGTAAGTGTTTGGAGGGCCTCGTGTGATTTGTACCCCTATGAGTTTTCTTATGTGTTTTTTTTTTACATTTCTTTGCAGCCTCTTCTGCTCTTTGCCACCACCACCACCACTGTGTTTGTGCCATTAGGTAAGTGTTTGGAGGGCCTCGTGTGATTTGTACCCCTATGCGTTTTCTTATGTGTTTTTTTTTTACATTTCTTTGCAGCCTCTTCTGCTCTTTGCCACCACCACCACCACCACCACCACCACCACCACTGTGTTTGTGCCATTAGGTAAGTGTTTGGAGGGCCTCGTGTGATTTGTACCCCTATGCGTTTTCTTATGTGTATTTTTTTTACATTTCTTTGCAGCCTCTTCTGCTCTTTGCCACCACCACCACCACCACCACCACCACCACCACTGTGTTTGTGCCATTAGGTAAGTGTTTGGAGGGCCTCGTGTGATTTGTACCCCTATGAGTTTTCTTATGTGTTTTTTTTTTACATTTCTTTGCAGCCTCTTCTGCTCTTTGCCACCACCACCACCACCACCACCACCACTGTGTTTGTGCCATTAGGTAAGTGTTTGGAGGGCCTCGTGTTATTTTGTACCCCTATGAGTTTTCTTATGTGTTTTTTTTTTACATTTCTTTGCAGCCTCTTCTGCTCTTTGCCACCACCACCACCACCACCACCACTGTGTTTGTGCCATTAGGTAAGTGTTTGGAGGGCCTCGTGTGATTTGTACCCCTATGCGTTTTCTTATGTGTTTTTTTTTTACATTTCTTTGCAGCCTCTTCTGCTCTTTGCCACCACCACCACCACCACCACCACCACCACCACTGTGTTTGTGCCATTAGGTAAGTGTTTGGAGGGCCTCGTGTGATTTGTACCCCTATGAGTTTTCTTATGTGTTTTTTTTTTACATTTCTTTGCAGCCTCTTCTGCTCTTTGCCACCACCACCACCACCACCACCACCACCACCACCACTGTGTTTGTGCCATTAGGTAAGTGTTTGGAGGGCCTCGTGTGATTTGTACCCCTATGCGTTTTCTTATGTGTATTTTTTTTACATTTCTTTGCAGCCTCTTCTGCTCTTTGCCACCACCACCACCACCACCACCACCACCACCACTGTGTTTGTGCCATTAGGTAAGTGTTTGGAGGGCCTCGTGTGATTTTTACCCCTATGCGTTTTCTTATGTGTATTTTTTTTACATTTCTTTGCAGCCTCTTCTGCTCTTTGCCACCACCACCACCACCACCACCACCACCATCACTGTGTTTGTGCCATTAGGTAAGTGTTTGGAGGGCCTCGTGTGATTTGTACCCCTATGAGTTTTCTTATGTGTTTTTTTTTTACATTTCTTTGCAGCCTCTTCTGCTCTTTGCCACCACCACCACCACCACCACCACCACTGTGTTTGTGCCATTAGGTAAGTGTTTGGAGGGCCTCGTGTGATTTGTACCCCTATGCGTTTTCTTATGTGTTTTTTTTTGTACATTTCTTTGCAACCTCTTCTGCTTTTTTTGCCACCACCACCACCACCACCGTGTTTGTGCCATTAGGTAAGTGTTTGGAGGGCCTCGTGTGATTTGTACCCATATGCGTTTTCTTATGTGTTTTTTTTTTTCCTTTTCTTTGCAGCCTCTTCTGCTCTTTGCCCACTACTACCACCACGACCAAGTCTGTTTGTGCCATTAGGTAAGTGTGTTCTGTAACTGTTCACTAATTATACTGTATATGAAGAGCAATCTGCAAATCCTGTTTTTTCTGTTTTCTCTTTTGTCATTTCAGATTTAGGAGTTTGGGGCTCTTTGCTGCTGCTGGACAGCCAGATTCTCTGCCCACCTCGTGCTCCCATGGCCCCACCCACTGGAAGGATGAGAAGGGCCAGGGGGGCCAGGGGGGCCAGGGGGGCCAGGGGGGGCAGGGGGGGCAGGGGGGGCAGGGTGGGCAGATCGTCTGGCTCTGGTGTGAGGGAGGCTCCAGCTGTATCCATGAGGGAGTCCACCATCCCCATCCCGGAGGAGGAAGCCGGGGGAGGTGTTAACACACCAAGTGGACAAGCTGGCTCTTCTGACAGTAGTCCTGGAGCGGGTCCGTCCACCAGAGTCAGCTTGTCCACATTACCCCGGCTTCCCCGTTTCACCCACAATCAGTGCTGTGCCCTGGTCCACGCCTATATGGCCAGATATCAGGCGATACATGGGACCAGGGCCGCGTCTTACTCAGTAACAGAGAAGAACAGATTGTGGGATGAAATCCGGGATGCTGTAAATGCACTGGGTGAAGCACCTCGCCACCGTGACAGTGTGCGGAAGAAGGTCAACGACATCTGTGGGTCCGTTCGGAAGAAGCTAATTGCATGGGCTGCGGAGGGTCTTTATGACCGTCAAGGTCGGCTGGATGAACGTGCACGAAGTTCTCTCTGGGATTATCAATTACCTTTCTTGAACATCATAGGACCCGATACCATCTTTCCCAGAGAGGACTTAGATTCGGATGCTTTGCACCGAGGTAGGATATTATCTTGGATGTCAATTGTGTGAGTTGTTTGGAAAAGATTAACTACTATCCTATGTGTGACATTAAGAGAATGTGATACTTGCCCTTCCAATTGTCCTTTTTTTGTTTTCCCCAACCTGCAATTTGTTCATCTGTAGCACGGATCTCAGCCCCTCCACAGCCCATGCAGCTTGGCGAACCAGACGGACTCACAGGTGTTGACATCAGTGCTGACCCTCCTCCTGGTAGGTCCAATATCATACTGTGCCAAACAATGTAGATGTTTTTTTTTTGCCAAGATAGCTCATATTGCTATGTCCTTTACAGAAGATCCGCAGCAGGGAACACACCCAGTGCAGCTAGGCCTGGAGGAAGGTGTTGGTATGTCTAGTCAAATAATGTTTTTTTGAATCTTATTAACCCCATTAACACACATGTTTTTTCTTAGGAAAGAGTGTTGCCTTTTAGATGTTTACCCTGCAAAACACAGTTGACAGCATTAATGGGTGCCGTCATTAGTAGGCAGACCAAGCCTTCTTAACCTTTGGGAGGGTTTAGCAAGTGTCCTATGAGCCCAGGAAAGCACTTTTGAATGTTTGGCCTCAATGCTTCATTCATGAAGCTAGGAGGGCAATCTGGCCATAATCATTACTGACTAAGGTTATGTACTAAACATGTTTTTTTTTTTTTTTTTTTAAAAGAACATCAGGCCCCTCTTGACGTTGCAGCTGGAGTTGGATCAGGAGCTGGCGACGATTCTGCATCCAGTGCTGTGGTATGTGATATAAGGGAACAAGGTGCACATGTAACATTTCAATGGTAGCATTGATTTTGGACTAGATGTGGCTTACATTGTGTGTGTTAAATTAGTGCTATGACATTCTGACGATGCACCAGCACAACAAGAGTTCTATCTTGAACATCAGGGAATTATGTTATAATTTGGTGTGCCACTAATGTTCCAAAAACATCCAGGATCTTTAAAGTCCGGCCCGTCTTTGATTTTCCAGGTCCAAATTCATGGGTATCGTTTGGTTGGGTTGTCCTGTAGCCGATTGATGGCAAGATTTTAGACAACATACGTAGATGTATAAAGTCATTGGTGTAGTAACAGATTTACCAAAAGCATAAACAACCTACCACACCAGGGTTAATTGGGAACACCTTCATGTTGAATCTTTTTTGCCTTTGTCATATTAGTCACACCAATATAATATGTACCCATTATCAGAAGTGTTGCTAGCTTGGATAATCTTACAATGAACAAGTACTCATTAGAAGCACATCAAACTTTTCAACGTTCTGCTTGGGGTGTTAAGTTGTCAAACTAATCTGAAATATTTAGTCATGATGTTTGATAATGATTTGGTCTATTTCTTCTGCTTTCAGGTAGCCTTAGATGCAGAGGGATTGTCACCTACCCAACTTCGTCCATCTATGCTGGATGTAGCCGAGAGGCTGCTTGATGAGTATCAGGTCCAAAATGAGTTAAGGAGGCGTACTCAGCAATCTACTGAGGCAGTACGTCTGCTCGGGCTCATACAGGAATCTGTAGCAACAATGGTACAGGTTCACCAGGATATGTTACAGGTTCAACAGGATATGCGTAACAGCTTGGTAAGTTTAGCAGACCAGCATCAACGGGATCGGCAAAGTGTTGACACTCAGGTGGTGGCCACACGCCAATGCCTGTTTGGATCTGAAGATGCCCCATTGGCAGAGCCCTCCCAAACATCTCACTCACCTGCCACTGCAGGTTGTGGTAGTGGGAGGGTAATGCCAGTGTTGGCCACTTGTCAGGCAGCTGGGGATGGGACAATTCCTCCTGTAGCCACTCCTAGCACTTCACACTCCGTTCGGACTCCCACACCCCTCAATGAGCAATCCTCCTGCACAACCTCAATGCGCACTGGTTCCACAGTACCCCTTCCACCTGACTACATTCCCTCCACACCTTTATCACTTCACTCCTCCCCAGGCCGTTCTTCTTTTTTGTCACCAATGCGACATGTCGTTTGCCCCCGCACCGTGGACCACAACAAACAATCAACCACCACTCCCCACACATCTTCACAACCCTTGCACCACCAGCAGCATCAAATAGCCTTGGAGCAGCAACGATCCCATCTCATGGTAATGGCACACGTTGCCCAAATGCTTAGGCTGACCCCAGAGCAGATGACACTATTGGCCGAACATCTTCTGTCTGGGACATTTCCAACGTTCAACACCCTGCATCATCAGCAGCCTCAGACAGAAGATATGATCCTAATGGGCCACTTGAGCACAACTCTACAGTTAACCCCAGACCAGATGGAACTCTTGGCACACCATTTGATGGCAGGAAACTTAACAATGCTCACCACACTGCTTCAGGCACGACCACCAACTTGATTTTTTGTTTTTTTGTTTAATTTGGTTTAGTTTTGTTAATGATTTACATTGGCCAATTTTTTGGGCCATTTTTTTTTTAAATTTGAGGGTGGCACAATATGATTTATTATAGTGCTTCTTTTGGGGATGAAATAAAATTTTATGCAAAATGATTAGTTTGTGTTTGCTCTTTGGTTTTTTAGGAGTGTTGGTGGCCAAGTAATGGCCCTGGTTAATGTAGGCATTTATACACACGTGCTTCTCTATCTCCAAACATATGATTTCATGTAAATTTAGATAACTCAATGTTCACATAACGACCCAAGAAAAGGTCTCCCTTCAAATGTAGCTTCAAAACAAGTCTCAAGGCTAACATAAACCAAAGCCAACATACTAACAATTACAGACCACACCACTCAAGTAAACAAATACAACACAAAAGACATTCGATGTGTACACCAAAAAGAAAACTTGGGTAATAAAATAAATGTTTTAATAACACATGTGGGTGTCTACCAACTGTAGCGTACAAAAAATATATTACAATATATAATAGAATGAACTAAATTGCCAATGTAACATTTGTGTTGCAAAGAGCAACATACTTAAATTTAATTTAGATAAACATTTTAAACATTTTTTATGTTTTGACATCATTTTTTGGAAGGTTTGCACAAAAACAATTCTTTTTTGTAAACATTTGTGTTTTTTTCCGTTGCCATAAAAACAACAAGGCTTATTTGTAAACATTTGTGGTTTTGTCGGTTGCCATAAAAACAACAAGGCTTATTTGTAAACATTTTTGGTTTAGTTTGTTACCAAAAACAACAAGGCTTTTTTGTAAACATTTTTGGTTTAGTTTGTTACCAACAAACAACAAGGCTTTTTTGTAAACATTTGTGGTTTTGTCGGTTGCCATAAAAACAACAAGGCTTTTTTGTAAACATTTTTGGTTTAGTTTGTTACCAAAAACAACAAGGCTTTTTTGTAAACATTTGTGGTTTTGTCGGTTGCCATAAAAACAACAAGGCTTTTTTGTAAACATTTTTGGTTTAGTTTGTTACCAAAAACAACAAGGCTTTTTTGTAAACATTTTTTTTTTTGGTTGCCAAAAACAAGGCTTTTTTGTTATTTTTTTTTTTTTTGGGTCCCAAAAAAAGGGTTTTTTTTAAATTTTTATATTTTTTTTGGTTGCCAAAAACAAGGCTTTTTTGTTATTTTTTTTTTTTTTGGGTCCCAAAAAAAGGGTTTTTTTTAAATTTTTATATTTTTTTTGGTTGCCAAAAACAAGGCTTTTTTGTTATTTTTTTTTTTTTTTTTGGGGTCCCAAAAAAAGGGTTTTTTTTAAATTTTTATATTTTTTTTGGTTGCCAAAAACAAGGCTTTTTTGTTATTTTTTTTTTTTTTTTGGGTCCCAAAAAAAGGGTTTTTTTAAAATTTTTATATTTTTTTGGTTGCCAAAAACAAGGCTTTTTTGTTTTTTTTTTTTGTTTTTTTTGGTGCCCAAAAAAAGGGTTTTTTTTAAATTTTTATATTTTTTTTGGCTGCCAAAAACGATGGTTTTTTTAATTTTTTTTTTTTTTTGGTCCCAAAAAAAAGGGTTTTTAATTTTTTAATTTTTTTGTTTCCCAAAAACGAGGGTTTTTTAATTTTTTTTTTTTTTTTGGTCCCAAAAAAAAGGGTTTTTAATTTTTTAATTTTTTTGTTTCCCAAAAACGAGGGTTTTTTTATTTTTTTTTTTTTTTTTTGGTCCCAAAAAAAAGGGTTTTTAATTTTTAAATTTTTTTGTTATATTTTTTTTTCGAATGTCGAAATGTGACAGTTAAAAAACATTGTAAAATTAACCAAACAAATTAAAAAATAAAAACTATAATCTTTTTAAGGGGGAAACATTCCTGACAAATGGCTCCTGAGGGGCTGGATCGGCCCCATAAGTTTCTTCCAAAACCAAGATTCTGTCGATGCACCATGTTATGTATTCCAAAAGGACCTCATAGGTGAGGTGCGTGTGTCCTGGGTAGAAAAAGACATGACAATTAGTTTTATGCAAAATGATCCAAACAACGATTGTAATTAATGTGCCTCAACAAATATGCTTAGGAGTCTATTGGTTGGCTTTTATCAACACTCTGAAGCAAATATGCTAAATTGCTGGTGTAAACCTTAAACTCAAACTTTCACAGCAAATTGTTCAAAAGGTTACATAAGATGGCTTGGAATGTTAGTAGCAGTTTCACCAAAGCTAAGTAAAAGGCTTTTCTTCATGTCAACACAAGCAATCATTTAGAAGAATGTAAGGTGTTTTGGGTTCAATTGGTCAACACGATACATGTGCACACATTTATCTCTATCACCATTGGAGTTTGTGTAGCGTTCTCTCTCCCTCTTACTGTCTATAGATTGAACCTGACACATAGTAGAGACTTACCCTTTGGAATTCGGAGGGCCAGTTGTGGACGGAGCAGATGTGTCTGCTCCCCTGATCTCCTTTCCGCCATCCCAGCTGTGTTAAGAGAGAAGAAAAAGTTTATCAACAAATGGACTCACGCTAACTGTAGGTTAGGCAGTCATGAAAACGCTCTAACACCCACTCATTACCCCTCCACATTTCCCTGAAAGTTTTATTTAGACTTTGATATGGTGGTGATGCAGATTTGTACAGTGCAAGCGTCATTCTACTGGGTGAAGCTTGTAGCGTTAAGGATACGTACTCCCTGCTTTTGTGCTGATTGTGTTTTTCGGATGTTTTTGGTGCCTCAGCCCTGCCTGTTCTAAGTGTTGGAAACATATTTTGGGAGGGCTGTGGAAAACTAATCAGGTTAGACTTACACTCTCTAGGTTTTTGGGGACAAGATAAATAACAATCCTCCTTTTTACATGGCCCCTGTACACACCTCTAGGCACCTCCCTCCTGTTGGTTGACCCCACAGCAGGCAGCTTGCTATGGAGGCACATGAGATGAAGCCAAGCACCCTGTGCCTGTTCAGGCACCTAACTGTGAGCCAGCCTTGCCCCCCTCCCTTCCGATGGTCTCAATGATTAGGAGTGACAGCATCAGGAGGCAATATTGGCATGCTGTCACCTCAGTTAAGGAGGAGGGGGAGTCTGTTCCAGACAAGTATTAGTGCAAAAATGTGGACAGTAAAAAATGGTCCCAGTAAGTCTGAGGGGGAATATGCACACCTATCACTTGGAATACTAATGCATAGAATGCATTCACATAAAGAACCTGCTGCCTTTAGAGGAACTTGAAGCCTGAGCGGGGACATACACAGTTAGCATTTCTCCACTTACTAAGTAGACACATTCCTGGAAAAGCACACAACTTACCATCATCAGTTTTTTTTTGGGCCCCCGAAGTTGATGGCGTGGCTGGCTCGGGAGAAACTGCACAAAAAGAACACAAATTGTGAACTGGAATGTGGTACATTACCGAGGAAGAGTATTTATGAAAGATTGACAAACACACATTTTCAGTGTTGACTAAATCAGGACATGATTAAATTACAATGTCCACAAAAAATTGACAAGTACAAAGCACACCATTTCCAATGTAGAGAAACTAACACCAATTTAGAATAGGGTGGCTTGAGATAACTTACAAAAGATAACATGTCCTGTAAAGCTCCCCAAAACCACCTTGCAAACATGAAGGTTAAGCAAGAGTGTTTCATGACCAACCTTCCTGTCACATATAGCAAAACTACACTTGCTTAGACTCCAACTTAGATTATCCTAGATACACATCATCCTAGCACACACAATTCATGTGAGAATCTAATTTTAGGTACTTACAGACTAGTTCAGGGGAGCCTGGAGTGGGGGAGGATGGGGGAGACCCTACATGGGGGGATGGTGTCCCTTCATGGGGGGATGGCGTCGTATCTCCTAGAAACACAAAGACACAAATACAATCCTTTAACCAAAGCTATTTGATAAAGGCACACAGAAAGTAGTTGGGAAACATTGAAGGTAGTAGTTACTTTGGACTGGGTAAGCAGCAGCCCCTCTTCCCCAGTCCTCCACAACTAACATCCTCAATGTCAGCTGCTACATAACCCCAATGGCAAAATATAGATATTACAGCCCTTAGATTTCCCAGGACACATTGAACACACAAACACATGTAGAATACTTACTTCCCATTTGAGGAGAGCCCAGGTCCTCATCCGCTTGAGACCAATTGGCCTCTTCTTGGGCACCAATGTGTTCCTGGCCCGGATCCAGGCGACTTGGCCCTGCCTGAGGCTCCTCTCTTGCTGAAGTTACATCAACCACAAAAGAAAACAAAACAAACAATCATTCCTCCAAGTTCGACCTAATACACAACACACCAGCATATCCACATTACTTACAGGGGGCCTGAGAAGGCTGAGCCGCAACATCCTGATCACTGGTTTCTAAAATAAAAGAAAAACATTATATATTATTTATGGACACAAATAGGCAGTAACCTCTCATCATGCTAGCACCATACTCAATGCCCCTACAATTCAGAACATAGAAGTGCACTTACACCAATGAGATGCATTGACCATGTTTTAAAACAGGAGGGCACCATGCAAATTAAGCGGGCGCCTAAGGCCTCGCACCTACAGGGGCCTTGCGGCCAGTGGCGGAGCACCAACATTTCGAAGGGCGCAGTCAGGGAAATCTCCCAAGTAAAAGATTGCTTTCAATCCTCGGATCAAAAAGTTGCAGCAGTGTGCTGCAGTCCCTTCACTGCGTCTGCCAGGTGTCTGTTGTCCGCTGACACTTACTCCTCCTTCTCTGCCTGGGGATTGGCCGTCTGATCATGTTATCCTAAGATGTGGAGGAATCGGTAGGTGTGTACCTGCACCAGTAGGAAGTGACTGGCCGGTCAACTCACTCTGCTATCATCAGTTGTTGCTCTGGGAGGAGAGCTCCGCCCTGGACCCGGAACATACAGGTAACCAGGCCCAGACTTGATATTTTGCAGGCTGGTCATAGATTTGTTGTGTCCACTATGCAAAGTGGTTGAGTAGCCCCAGGGAAGTTGGAAGAGTCTGAAAATGGTTGGTGGAGGAGGAGGAGAAGAAGGCCCTGGGTGGCTGGGGGACAAGGAGAGGGCCCCTGGGGGTTTTCTAGAGGAGGAAAGATCCACAATGACGCCAGAGTCAATTGCCAAGGAAGAGAGTGGAGCTGAGCAAGTCCTGCCTATCTGACATGAAAGCCAAACATGGTGTAGATGGAGCCCTTTGCCCTACACAATGACAGCACCAGAGGTGGAAGGTGAGTGGTAGCGGGTCTTTGACATTATAGAGCATATGGACTCTGTCCATTATTGGTAGTTTTGTTTGGAGTTGTCCTTTAGATGTTTAACTGTGTTGTTTTTGACCCGAGCTGTGAGGGACTGAGGTATGACAGCCCACTATGCTGAGACTTATAGTGCCCTAGAATGTTGAGGACTGAGGAATCCTTAGTCCCTAACAGAGGGCACTACAAGTCTTAGCATAGCAGGCAGTATTTCCTCATTCCCCTACAGAGAGGATTACAAGTCCAAGCAGGTAGCCTTCTGCAGTGGGACTTGTTGTGCCCTTGACTGTGGTGGACTGAGGAAGGGAAGTGTAAGAGGGTCTCTGTAAGCTCAGATGTATGGGGGAGCTTTGGGGAACACAGAGTTCCCTTTTACACCAGAGTCCCCAGCTTCCCCCCTCAAATAATGGTTCCCAAACTCTCCTTATATCAGAGTCTTCACACTTCCCTCTTACAGTGTAGTAAGTCTGGAGACTCCGATGTAAAGGGGGCTCTGTAAAATGTGATTAGAGATTAGAAATTTCTAACATTTTTATTTTCTACTTATGATCCACAATTTTCAGCTGCTCAAATGGCTCGCTGCCT
>NC_138769.1:524728185-524818185 GCF_965119305.1 Pelophylax lessonae | reverse complement strand
CATGTGAACGTAGCCCGTTTGGGGGCGTTTGAGGGGGATTTGTCCAGCTCAAGGATCAGCTCCCAAAACAGGCAAAAAATCCAATCCTATTCAGTTCAATGGCCCCTGTTCCCATGTGAGCATTTTGACGGCATGAGGAAAACACCCAACGCTCACTGAGAAATAGCACAATGATTAGGGAGTCTGCCTTCCTGCTGTAGGTTTGTAAGTTCGAATCCGGAAGGTGCCCTCTGTATGGGCAACACTTGGATATCTCCAATCCTCCAAATGTTGACATCATTAATTTTGTTCATGTTTGAAAAAGGCATGTGTATCAGCAAACTTTTAATCCAAAGACATGAACAAAATACAAAAGATGCCCCATAAAGTCAATATGTAGCAATATTGTGAGCTAAAGCTCTATTTGTTTGTTGGGCATACTTTGCTAATTAGCCAAGTATAAGGGATATATATATATATACCTTCAGTTAAATGTGTAGTAAAATGGTAACACTTGGCCATACCCATATGGAAGAAAAGGTAGTATTTGCAATATATTTCTAAAAACATTCTTTGGAAACACATAAAATATTGTCAAAATTGTGACATTTCCTTGATATGTGTGAAATGCTAATAATCTTTCTTTGAAATATGTTTTACATCTATTTTTTTTCTATCTGACGACCAATTCCCCAATGTAATATTTTGTGGGTTTTTTCAGAGAATGTGGAGGTTCTATATAAACACTGTAGATTTGACTGCTATGATTTCGGAGTTAGCAGGAAAGGTGTATGGAATGTGATGGTGTTTACTAAAGGATCCCTTGTTGGAAGTGTGCATGTTTTTCCAATTCCGCCGGTTTTTGCCATTTTCTATGGGCGAGACAGCGGATTTGCAAGCGGTATTCAAAAAAAAATTGACCCAAAATCGCGCTGGCGAAATTTTTTGAGCCAATTTGACGTTGCGCATGCGCACATTCGCGAGTTCGCAGCTCGCGGCTGGAGGAGCTGTTTAACCTTTCCACACTTTCGCAGATATCTCTCTTTCTAAGTCAGTTTTTGAGATTTTTTAAACGCAAGTCATCTCCAAATTGACTTCCACACCTTCCACAGTGATTTGGGATTTTTGGGGGTACAGGGGAAAATTTGGCTAAACTTTAGTCGAGCTTTTAGCTGGCGTGGTTTTAAGTCGCGCTCTGACCATATTGCATCTTAATGAATCTCACACTAGGCGCTATTTTCCGCCCGCCGTTCTTTGAATGCCAATTTCAGACTTAAATAATCGCCGCTTCGCAAAATCACGCCGAAACGCCAATTCGCCGTACTATGAATCAGGCCCTTAATCTTCCTTACATGCTTTCAATAAGTTATTTCTATCATATTTTGTATCTAACAATTTCAAAAAATGTGTATATAGTTGAGAAAGGAGAATGGAAGTGAAAGTGGCACTGAGAAAATACATTCCAATAACAACTCTACTTCTACAATGATGATAAAGAAGGTAGCTCAATTGCTACACAGTACAAAACTTGCTTTCTTCCTAATTTCTATGTATTTCTAGATTTTCTGTGTGTGTTGTAAATAAAAGTGTGTTTATGATGGCAACCCGGTTTTTTCAAAATATAATTAGGAGGAAGATAGGATGTATAAAAAATGTAAAGATTTAAATTGTAACGAGCAGTTGGACTGCTATGGTAATAATGCCATTTAAATGTTTTGCTGGTTGTACCAGTGGATTTCATGGTGGCTATTGCAGCTTTAGGTGTATAAGGAGAAAGATAACTTGATACCACTTCTGATAACTGGGACTTTTGGACATCATGGAGCATCATTATTATTACTATAATTTTAGTAAAGGATTTCATGAATGGTATATGTTTAATTGTATTATTTAATTCCCTGAAGAATCCTAAGTCTGTCGGGCAAGAGATGTGAGAATTAGGTCCTTGTCATGACAATGTTCCTTGCGCAGGGAAAGGGGGTATAACTTGAAAGGTACCCAAAAAATCTATGATAAGGGTTTGGTATGGACTTTGGTATTGCCCCCATGTTGTTTCTTTTACTCAGGGCATGGGAGCCATTAGGAGGGTACCCTTCAGGGGAATGCAAAACATCCAACCCTGCAAGGCATCCTGTCCATTTGCTAATGAGAGGGGGGGGGGGTATCTGAATATGACAGTCTACTTCAAAACAAGGGGCCCCTAGATATCTGTCCCTCCCACAATGTGAATAAGTATGCAATGAGGATACAGTACCCCTTGTTACTCATTCCCATGAAAAAAAAAAGTTAAATAGTAAATAAAAACATCTACAACATGCAAAAAGTCCTTTATTAAAAAAATAAATAAGTAAACAATGTCCTCAATGTAAATTCAACATCAATCATGACATTCAGCAATGTAGATACAATGTAAATTATGGTAAAACATGTCTTAATGATTAAATCACAGGATAACATGCACAATTATCTCCCATTACAACTCAAATCTCAAATGCAGTTCCCCAGTGCTGATGGAATGCCAACAAAGCATCAGGGAACCTGAGTGATGGTATTGATCACACATGGCTGTGATTTTATGGTGTAGGTGATATCACCACTAAATCAAATTCTTCAGCAGTCAGATGTTCAGGAGGCAAACTGGCCAAGTCTATTCATTTAGTTTGTCAGTTCGGCAAACTATAAAGGAGCTGGGTTCAGGTTGGAGCTCAACCCTAGTACTAAAAAAGGTTTAAATTTTGATTTAAAATGAAATTAGAACATCAATGCAGTTAAAGCGGAGTTCCGGGCACAAAATCGACCTAATCGATTTTGTGCCCATCCGCTTGCTCTTCTTCACCTGAAAAGGAATTGGATAGTTAGGGTTATTTTTTTTTTTTTACTCACCTTGTATTTGTAGAAAGAAATACTCACCTATTCTCCACTTCCTCCCTCTGTGGCCGCGGCCCGCGCCGTCACTTCCGGTTTGCAATGATTCCTGGGAGCTGAACGTCATCGCTCCCAGGAATCAATGCGACGGCACCGGCCCCGCTCGTCACTTCCGGTGCGACGCCACATTCCCTGCTAAACAGCTTCTGGGCATGCCCAGAAGCTGTGTAGGAATGCGGCGCCGCACCGGAAGTGACGAGAGGGGCTGGTGCAGGCGCATTCTGGGAAAAGAAGACACGGAAGAGGACACAGAAGAGGACTGCACTGGCTTCAGGTGCCCACAACAGAGATGGCAACGCTGTAGAAGAAATTTTATAAGTGAGTATTTCTTCTTGCAGGTAAGTGTGAACCGGGACAGATCAGAGGCTAGCCATTGTGGAATGTACTAGCCCTGACTGTCCCGGGGGTATGTTCATTGAAAAAATGTTTTTGTGCCTGGAACTCTGCTTTAAAGTGATTATTAAGGCTTCATTTAAAAAAAAAAAAATACTAAACATGCTAAACTCATCTACTCTGTGCAGTGGTATTACTGAACCTCCTCTTCTGGGGTCCCACATGTTTTGCTTGCATGTATCTAGCAAGATTACTTTGCGGTATAATCAAGGAAGCTTAGACCTCTGCAGTGTATAAATGTGCTTTTACTATACCAAAATGCTGTACATGCAAAACTATTACAATCCTAGGAATACAATATCAGACTGACAAATATAACAAGCAAGATGCCTAGCAAATTAACAGAAACTATGGTCTATACACAGTAGAAGTACGCTTAAAAGTTACTTAACTTAGTTTACTGTGTGTGACGGTATTCACTGTCACTGGAGGTGAGGAGCAGATAATTAATGGTTTAAATTGCTACAGATGGGACAGTAATATTTGTCATCAATATCTTCATATATAAATATGAAGATTTAATACCAACTTACACAGTGTATTCCATATGCTGGTCTGTGAGAGAGACACACAGACTGTCATTGGCAGGCTTCCCTATTGTTTGTGTATTGAAATGGAATGTGGATTGTGTCTGTTCCATTGTTAAATATTAATGACCTCACATTGTTCTGTCTGCCTTAAGATAAGCTTATTATGGGGTGTATATGTGTATGTGGATTGGCTGCTAAGGGGGGGGGATTGTCCCACAGTGTACATCTTTGTATACACTCTATAGTGTAAAACTCTGTTTTCATTGGATTGTAAATGTCAGGGCCTGTTTTCAACAAGGTACACCTGGGCGGTAACCTTGTGGGATAAAACTGTTTAAAAGTCTGTTTCCTGTTCAATAAAGTTGAGATATACTTCACCCTCAATCTGGAGTCCTGTCTCTCATTGGGGGAATATGCTACAAGGGATTGCTATGTCCTTCATACTCCCTTGGATAATCACTAAGCTCTTGTAAGAGCTTGTGTAAGAGCTTGTTCCTGCTTCACTTTCTGGGGAAAGAGAGGTTCAACCACAGGAACCTGGAGCCTTGTCGTAGGTCCAGGGTGGGTAGGAGACGGCGAGACCGTAACCAAGCTGCGGCGGTTTGTGGCATCTGAAGTGGTTACGGTGTCTGGTGGAGTGCTTGGAGCCCTCAGGAAGCACTAGGAGCATCCGTCAACGGAGGTACCCAGTTGAGGTGCAGGTTGATCCATTACACTGTGAGTTCTTGATCTCTATTGACAACGAGGACTTAGGTTTCTTAAGTAGTTGCTGGAGAATCAGGCGAAAGTGTCTTTTTATGGTCTGGCACAGACCTTGTAGTTATGGTCTTCTCAGCTTATGCCAGACAACATATATATATATATAATTATATGTGTGTCAGGTTGCTTAATATTATTAACAAACAACAGAAAAACTTCTCTGTAGTTTTGAATTAGAGAGGTGCTCTCAAATTCTACCTCAAGATTGCACTGTGGTATCATACATGCCATTACCTGTTTACTGTAGCTATAGAGACAATAGACTGCTGAAACTGTCAACTGAATACAAAAATGGTATCTAAGTTCCCATTGTATCCAACAGCATTTACATGAGAAGTATCCACTCAAACACAAGCTTATGTTCTGTGTCTGTAACGTAAAACTAGTCTGATGGAGAAAATCATTAATTTACTATAATATATTTTATATCAAAGGCAACACATGAAGCTCATTCCTATTCCCTATTACAGTCTTTATCATGTCCATTGGTATGGGCAATCCTCTCTGCTTTACCCATTCATATCTTGCTTTCTGCCCCAAATGTCCAGATTGCTTTTGGACCCAGTTAGCCAAGTTTATAAAGACAGTATCAATTGGAACAGCTGCATTCACCTTGGCTATTTCATCTGCCACTCTGTTATAGTTTTCAAAGTCTGGGACCAGGGGCACATGTGCATCAACATGCTACACTTTTATGGTGCTGGAGTGTGCTTTCTTCCAGAAGTAGTTCCATCCTTCCTTTCCTCTCTGCACCACCTTTCTATGAATCATCCATTCATTGGACTTCCACGTGGGCATCCACAGCTGTCAGTGTAGATAATGACAAGGGAAGAAGGATCCTCCTGAAGAGTCATCACTACAGCTTTCAACTCTGCATACTGACTGGGTCCCCTAATTACGGTCTCCTTCAGGACTTTGTCTGTAAACGGGTTGTAGGCTGCTGCTGTCCATTTATGCCCAGACAAGGTGACTATGGCTGAACCATGCTGACTCCTTCATGTCTTCTGACAGTGACTCGAAGGGTGGAGCCTCTTGAATCAGGGATGACTGCAGCACAGGAATTTCTTCTTCTGGCTGGGTGCTGGTTAAAGTCACAACAAACCCTGACAACAGTTTTTAAATGTCTCTGACATCCCCAGCTGCAATACCCCCTCTTTATTGAAGGTACCACTTCCATTTCATTAATGTCTGGTTCTCGGCTACAGCTGCCCTAGTGGTCAGTCCATTATCTCTCACCCATCCTGCTATTGGCAAGGCAGTATGGATGGTGACTGTGTCCTTTCCTGTAATGGTCTCTACATGTTGAAGTTCTGTGTAGGCCCCAAATAGCTACTTCTCTAGAGGCGTGTATCTCTTCTATGCCCCTGTCAGTTGCTTAGACCAAAATCCAATTGGTATTGCTGTCTTTCCTTCCTTTTCGTTTGGCTGCCACAGACTCTAAGATATGGCACCATCCTGCTCCCCTACATCCAACTGAAATGATACTCCTTGTCTCACGGGTCCTGATCCTTGATATTGCAAAATGGCTTCTTTAGCAGCCAGGAATGCGGTCCGCTGCTCTGAACCACATAAAAACCCAGTCTTTTTCCTTGGCATTGTATTTAGGCCTCAGAATCAGTCCAAGATGGGGGATGAATGATCTCCAGAATCCCACAACTCCAATGAACATATGTGCCTTCTTTTTTGTAGTAAGCGGCGACAGTGCCTGGATAGTTTGCACAACTGCCTCTGTAATTTTCCTCTGTGGCCCAGTCCACATCATTCCCAGGAATTTAGATTTTGTCTCTGTTGATAGCCCAGCCTCTGTTCTCCATGTGCTGTTTCAGCAGGTGAAGTGCTTCAGTTAGATTTTCTTTTGTCCCAGAGATCATGATGTCATTGATGTAGTGAAACACAGCGACTTTCAAATTCAGGGTATCTATATCTCAGGCAATCAGCCCATGACAAATCATTTGAGAATGAACATAGTCTTCAGGAAGCATGATGAAAGTGTACTCGTGGCCATCCCACACAAAGCCATCTGGTTCTGACACTCTGGGTCTATAAAAATAGAAAAGAAGGGGGGCGTGGCTTGCCAGCACTGTGGATGGCTGCTTAAGCCTTTTGCTCTGCCTTATACCCGATCCAGAGCGCCTTAACAAATGGGACACAAATTACTTCAACACCTTCCTGAAGGGACAGAGAACTACTGGGGAAGATGTCCAAAAAGAGAAAGCAGCTGAAAATGCCTCAAATACTGACAAATTTCTTCCCCTCAGCTGAGGCAAGTGATATCCAAGATGGCGCTGGCAGCTCTCACAGGCATTCAGCCCAGCTCTCCTCACACACTAACGATGGGAGACCACAACGCCCTGGATCCCTCTCACAAACGCCAGCTCACAGTGAGTACTCACTGCCTTACTCACCCACAACACTGTCCCCTGCTAAATCAAAACCCAGGAGAGAATAAAATACACCTGGACATCCCCACAGTATACCTTTTACCTTACCACAACTTGACATCCAGCAGCTTTTAGCCATAGACAGCTTTCCTGCCACAGACCAGCCTCTGGAGCCGATCTCAGAGCAGACTATGAAAAACATGCTGATTTCTCATTAACAGACACTGTACACTGACCTTTCATCAGCTGTGACATCTCTAGCTAATGTAGTACAACACCAAGATCAGAGACTGCATTATATAGAGAATAAAATATCTAACCTCTTTACTGCTCACAATGAGATTATTGATGTATACACAGAACATGTGGAGGAACTGCAATCAATTCCTCTTAAACTAGCAGATCTCGAAGACCGTTCTTGCCGGAATAATATAACATTCCGAAATATTCCAGAATCTGTTCAGCAACCTGAGCTAGTAAGATTCCTACAATCCCTGATGCGTGCATTGGTACCTGACATGACAGATAGAGATCTGGAAATTGACAGGGCTCACAGACTCCCTAAGCCCCCTTTTCTTCCAGCAGAAAAACCAAGAGATGTACTTGCTCTCATTCACTTCTAAAATGCAAAGGAAAAGGTGATGCAAGCCGCCAAACGCACCCAAAATTTTCCTGAACCCTTTGGGCATCGCCCTATATACAGATCTCTCAAAAACAACTATAGAGAATCATTGACAATTGGCTACAATAACGAAGGCACTACAGCACCATCACATACCATATAAATGGGGGTTCCCAACTAAGCTCCTGATAACATTTCAGGGTAAGACGCATGCTGTGCGGACTCTCTCTGCTGGTCTTCAACTGCTTAGACAATGGCGCATTATCCCTAATTAAACCCCTAGTCCTTCTACACCTCCTTGTTCTCAAATGGAAGCGGACTGGTCCCTTCAAACTATCTGACAACACCCGCACTCACTTATGTTCATATCATACCACTGATCCGGGTTGATGTGGATTATATTCTTCATTGAGCCAAATTTCCACTGGCATTGACTTATAGTGTTATTGGAAGGAACACCCTAGTTAAAAACACCAAGCAGTATTTCTGCACATTGAACCCTTATTGTTTACAGGTTCTCCTTTTTTAAACACATCCCTGTTCAACATCAGCCTCAAACCCCTTTTTCTAACATAAGCATTACTATATTACTTTTTTCTGTATAAAGATAGGCCCCCGCGGGAAAAATAGTCTGCACTTCTCTGATTACCTACTTTTGAAAAGGTGACTTTTTTTTCCACACCTGGTACCTTTTAAATTAACACAGTGCAAATTTCTAGCCAACCTGAACATGCCAATGAAATTGACTTCTCTTAACCTCCCTGGCGGTATTCCCGAGTGTGGCTTGGGGTGGAATTTCAGTGCCATTATCGGTAACCCCGAGCCACACTCGGGGTACCGCCAGGGAGCATCGCTGGATCCTGGTAGAGGTTACTTACCTTGTCCCCGGGATCCCGCAATGTGTCCCTGCAGCATACGGCGGTCGGATCTTCCGCCTGAAGATTCCGTCTCCTGCGAGCGTCACGTCGCAGGGGGGTGGAACCGGCAGCAAATTCAAATAGTAAAACACAAAAACACACTGATATATTGTAATCCTATTGGATTACATTACAAAATAAAATAAATTGACATTAGTTTGCTCCCAAGTGCCCTTTCCTGCAGTTTTACTGTACTTTATATATATACTGTATATATATATTTTTTTTTTCTTTTATTTTTTTTTTTTACTTATTTATAGTTATTTATTATAATATAATTTATGATTTTGTGTTTCAAACTTTATCATACCCAAGATGTTATAAAGAAGAACGCACAGAAAAAAAAAATCATATGTAAATGGTTGGTTTGGGCTGCTCGTCCTTAAGAATTACATGCAAAATAATTGTACCGCTTTCAGCACCTAAAATCGGAAACAATCATACTGCCAGGGAGGTTAATGTCAAAAGACTGAATAGTCAACATAAGCGAGCTTATCTACAAAGGGAACTTTCCAAACAAAATGCAGACGTTGTCTTCATACAGGAGACACACTTTGCATCCTCCAATGTCCCGACTTTCAAATTAAAGGGCTTTTACCCTGTATACCTTGCCTCAGGACCGAAAAAGAAGAATGGCGTAATGATTGCACTTCGCAACTCTCTTCAATTCCAGCTTCACAAGACATATGAAAATACATTTGTTTGATATTTAATACTCCAATGTACCATCGCCCAATCCAACTACACTCTGGTCAATGTGTATGGCCACAATTCCAGACAAATTTGCTTCTTTAAACTTTTTCTTTAAACTTTTTAAAAAAATCAAAAACCTCAAACGAGGACATGTCATTATTGGCGGAGACCTCAACATAGTAGGTGATCCCCTACTGGATACCTCCACTAAGCAACACCGACCAGCCCTGAATCCCCTGCTTCGTGATGCGGATATTTATGATGTTTGGAGAGCACAACATAGTACAGAGCGTGATTACACCTTCTTCTCCCACCCACACCTATCCTATTCACAGATTGACTCTTTCCTGGTGGACAGCTGGACATTACAAAATGTTCTGAAATCGGATATCGGTGTCATCTCATGGTCAGACCATGCTCCTATCTCTATCACGCTGGGTGACCAACGCTCAGGGCCACCATATAGGTGGAGATTAGACTCCTCTCTGCTAGCGGACCACAAACTACGTCGAGAAATAGAGATGGAACATCATTCTTTCTTTGAATTGAGCGCACTGCCTGAAACAAACAAAAATACACGTTGGTCAACCTATAAAGCTTACATTAGAGGTGTCTTCATAAAGGTATACAAGAGAAGGAAACGCTGGAGGACCCAGCAGATGGATAAGGTCCTATCCCAAATAACTCAACTAGAAACACTAAACAAATTCTCTCCATCCGAATTGTTTACTTCCAAACTTTTGGAACTTAGACAACAATTACGCACACTCCTCCTACATAAATATGAAACTAGCCTTAAAATTTCCAAAGCAAATTTGTATGCTCTAGGTAATAGAGCTGGGTCACTCTTGGCTAAACAAGTTAAGGCCCAAGGTATAAAAGCCAAGATCATATCCCTATGTCATCCGAATACTAAGCGACTCTTAACCAATCCACAAGAAATCCCTGACGCGTTTAGCAATTTTTAAGCCACTCTATATAACCTCAAAAATGATCCCCATACACCTCAACCAACTGAGGAGCAAATTAGACATTTTGTGGCCCCTATAAACTTACCATCTATTACCGAGACCTAGCTAGGATTTCTCTCCAAACCATTCACAAATGAGGAAATACTTTTTGCGATTAGAGAACGCCCCCTTCACAAATCCCCTGGAGAGGATGGATTAACCAACGCTTTTTATAAAAACTTTGCTGATATGCTGACCTCCAAACTAAAGGACCTCTTCAACACTGCTGGTTCTTCCGGCTCCTTACCTACGGACATGTTACGCTCTGTGATAACTACCATCCCTAAGCCTGACAAGGATACCTTAGAAGCTCCTAATTATAGACCAATATCGCTATTGAACACAGATGTCAAGTTACTAGAAAAATGTATTGCAAATAGACTAAAGACACTCCTCCCTGCTTCAATACATATAGACCAAGTGGGATTTATCCCAGGTAGACAAGCCCTGGATGCAACTAGAAGAGTACTTAAACTGCATAGGCCTCTCCACACTCGGGCGTATCACCACTGTCAAGATGATAGTTCTGCCCAAGCTCCTGTAGCTATTTCGTACTATCATTATACCCATTCCCGCCTCTCTTTTAAATTCAATACAGAAACAAATGAACAAATTTGTGTGGAATTCTAAACCACCTAGGTGTGCCAGGTACATATTATCCAGACCTAACAGACATGGCGGAGCAGAACTGCCCCTTATTAGCAACTACTATTATGCCTCAATATTAGACCAACTATACTTCTGGTGGCATCCCCAACCGGACAAGATCTGGTCTACTATGGAAGCTTTGTACTCAGTACCTTCCTTGAACAAAGACCTGCTATTATTGGTAGCAGTGAAATACTCTCCAATCCAAAAAAATACTCTCCCCACATTTACTGCTTTTCTTTTAGCCTGGAAAAAACTAACAACTATTTACCCCCCTAACTCACCCACTAGATCGCTTCAAATACCATTAAGAGTCCTATCTGTATGTATCCCTAATTTGGACCTCTCTAACTGGCACTCTGCTGGTATCTCCAACCTGAGTGATGTAATACTTAATAAAAAATTTAAAACGTTTGCAGCCCTCCAGGAAGAGTTTAAACTACCAAGTTCGGAAACCTCTACATATACAAGAGTCTCTCATTTCCTATCTACTTCCAAATTACCAACCTCAGTGACTGTTCCTGCACCAATTTTTCAATACTATTTCTCTTCGCCCTGGGATCTCCTTGATTTATCATTGCCAAAACGACACCCGACCTTGTTCTCAAAAAGTCACTCTAAACAAATGGAGTGAGGAATTAAATTCCTTGATTCCTCAGGATCAGTGGCTGCGAGCATTTAAAGAAACCTTTAGAGCATTGCACTGTACTAATAATTGGGAATTATATCAGAAAACAATACACAGATAGTACCTAACACCCTATCGATTATCAAAAATGTTCCCAAGCCATCCAAATACATGTTGGAGAAACTGTGGAAGCGTGGGCACCATTGCCCACATCCTCTGGTTCTGTAAATCCTTGAGTTCCTTCTGGAACCAAGTTTTTGCCCTAATTTCCTCTATTACTGAATTGTATTCATCCCCAAATCCTACCTTAGCCATACTTCATATAGGAATAGATAAGTTCCCACCTTCATCTAGAACTATAATCATTCACTTATTACACGTGGCTAAACTTACTATTACTAGGTTGTGAAAAACCTGTGACTCTCCCTCCATTTCAAATACCATCGCCACTCTTAACCTCCAATGTGAAATGGAAAGGATAGTATCCAGAAATAATCTACAACTGAAAAAATTCAAAGTTTTATGGTCACTCTGTTTAAGTCATCCTAAATGACTAAGTTCACTGATATTACACTAATGACCTATTTCCTGTCTATATCTGTTTATGTACTTCACTATCAGATATCTGCTGATGTTGGTTCTCTTCTTTCTTTCTCCTCTCTTTTCCTTCCCTACCCTCCCCCTTTGACCCCACCCATCTAGATCTCACTTTGAAGTAACATTAATACCAGCAATATTTCACTCCTTTCCATATCCTCTGTCTCATTGCTAAGATGATGTTTATTAAATGTTCCATCTTCTAGACGGTACAACTATTGAACGTTGTGATTATAACTTGTTTTTGTATGTTATCTTTAAATTTAATAAAGACATATTTTGAGAAGAAAAAAATAGAAAAGAAACCATTAATGTATACCACAACATAATATTCTCTTGCCTCTACAGTAATCCCCCGCTCCATCGCGGTTCAGTTTTTGCGGTCCTGGTAATTCGCGTTTTTTTTTGTAATGTTATTTTACTATATAAAGCATTAAAAATGAAATATTTTTGTGTTTTCCATAGCTCTTGCTATGTGTCTTAGTATCTTTTATGTGTTTAAATGAGTTTCTATTGTTTTAAAAGTGTGTTTAAAGACCTTAAAATGCTTTTACATGTACAGTGACAATAAAAAAAAACATGCCTACAATGCATTTTAATAGGGTTTTTCTATTTTGCGGAATTTCACTTTTCGCGGCTGGGTCCGGAACGTAACCCCCGCAATGGAGGGGGGTTTACTGTATAGCAGTTTTCTCAATGATGGAGATCATATCAGGTACAGCTGACTTCAATGGAGGTACCACTTTGTTTAGACCTCTGTAATCCGCAATCATTCTATATGTCCCATCAGGTTTCTTCACGGGGAACACTGGAGACAAGAAAGGACTTACAGCAGGTCTAAGGATCCCTATTCTCAACAGTTCTTGCAGGTCTCCCCAATTTCATTGTGGCCTCCAAGAAGTCTGTACTGCTTGACACAGACTGGTTTCTCTGGTGGAGGAGAGAAGACAGGAGGTAAAAAATCATATTGTTTATCAAACACAGCACACCGCACCAGTGCTTTTGGCTCCTCCTTTCTGTATGTGCCCCCGTAGCAAGCTACTTGCTGTGGGGCACACCTGTGGGCCCACTCCTGTGCAGGGCTGAGTGCGTCCATAAAAGTACACAGTGCAGCTTGGTCCTGTCCCCCTGCTTCCTCCTCTAAAGATTTAATTGACAGCAGTGGGCACCAGAAACAGAGACAAGCGCCGCTGCAGGCTGATCGAGATAGGACTCAGGTAAGTATATAGTGCAGTGAGGGAAAGATACAACTTCTGAGACTTATTTTTGTCTTATGCAATAAATTAAAAAATGTCTTGCCTTTCGAACCACTTTAATGAAGTGATAGAAACGAAATATGTAGCTTTTTCAAAGACTAAAATGTTCCTAAGCCAAGTGACTAAAACATTGAAAAATAACTATGACAACAATAGAATCTACATTAAATACAAAATGTTTACCTTACAATGGATATACAGTAGGTTCCAAATAATAAACATTATCAGGCTTGGCAAGAAACATATGTCATTTGTACATATCAATTGATTTTTCATGTAAATATTAAGTAGGTTTAAGCTACACCTACTTAAATAATTACACCTTTTGCTAAAGAGTAAGTAGCAATGGATTTCAGGATTTCATCGTAATTATTAAAAAGCATTTGGATGCTCACAAACAAGGTAGTGTGCATCAAATGTATTGAAGGAGAAAAGACAGAGAAAACATAATCCCAGCTGGATGCAATTCTAAATTGTATGTGTCTCTATAATTTTCTACTTGTGGGAAAAATACTTTTAGAAAGGCCTTTGAGAAAGCTACTTTAAAGGGCATCACATTCCCCGTGCAAACAAATTAGACTTAGAAGGCTAAAATATATAATCTTTCCTATTACCAAAACATTCATTTTCCTTCTGGCTTCAAGTTGCAGAAGTGGCTTTGTGAATAAATACATAGCACATAGAGTGTTTTCTATGATTTCCACTTTGGATTTGAAAAAAAGACAGAAATTTGGGGGCATGAGGATTTTGCATATGTTTTCAATTGGATGAAAACATACTGGTTTTGTATCACTTGTAAGCATACTTTCAGATACTTTTGAACTCTTTTTTAAAATGATTTGTGCTTTTCTTCAGGTTGCTCTTTTTCAAAGGTATATTAACCCCTTCACAAATATGCGGCCTCACTGGACTGAACTTTTTGCAGTGGGACCGCATATTTGCCTATCTCCCTCACCAAGAGCCCCAGGCCCCATTCTAACGATCAGGACCCGAAACCTCTGATTCCATATTACCTGATCGCTGTGATAGCCTTTGATTGGCTTCAACAGTGATCAATCACTATAAAGTCCTGCCCCGTGTCTTCTTTCTCTGTGAATGGATGAGACAGATACATTGTATCTTTCCCTGTTCATGCACAGATAGAAAAAAAAAATTGTGTATTGGGAAAAAAAAACTCAATCTATCAGCTGCTTCACTGGGCACTAATCCCAGTGATTGATAGCTCAGGACCAGGAAATTATATCATACACTTCACATCCTGGTCTGTCCAAGTGACACCTGCCATGACCGCACCGGAGCCTGGTAAACATGGCGGGGGGGTCGTGTGGGGGGGCACGACACATTGCGACAGCTGTAGAAATAATCAGCGGCTCCACAGCCACTTGTATCACTTCCACATTGAAAGCTGACAGTCGGCTTTAGAAAAGTTCACGCACTCCAGGACGCTATAGCGGCCGGGCGTGTGTTAAAAGCTTATGTCTGAGGCAATTAAAATCAGAATCCCAAGTAAGTGGCTGGGAATTCCGATTTTACCCACCCCCCCTAATTCTGGCGCAGTAAGGCACCTTACTGTTGCGCCAGGCCTGAGTGGCCACATGTCTTCTTAAGCTCCCGGAAACTAAACAGTTTTCTTACTATGCTGGAATCACCATTGGTGAAGTCCCGCATGAGTGATGACCCCCATTACAATAGCATTGCCCTGCCACACCGCCATTCTTAACTGTTACAGGAGGTCAGACTCCTCCTCATCCCTCAGGTTAGGTAGCCTGTAGTATACACCCACTATTAATGTCTCATTTGTTTCTTCCCTTTGGAGCTCCAGCCGCAAGGATTCTACCTCCTCCCTTGCCCCATTAGTAATGTTGCCCTTCACATTCATGATTATATCATCCTTGATATACAGGCACACCCCTCCCCATCTTCTACCCTCCCTGTCCCTCTGACACAAGGAGTACCTCTGGACAGTTGCTAGCCAGTTATGTGAGCTGCCAAACAAAGTTTCTGATAAATCCTCCTCATGTATCAGCAGCTCCAATTCTTCCACTTTATCAGCTAGACTTCTAGCATTTGTGTACATCATACCTTTTAGTTTTGTACAAGTGCATAATTATTTCTCCTTAGATGTTCTGAGGCTGCAATTGTGTTTTGCCAACCTGCTCCCATTTTATTTCAGTATTCTGGTTATACTACCATTAAAGCCTGCAATGGCACCCTCTAACCTTTGCTCACCGCTGGCTTTCGCTCCCTCTGATCTTTTTCCACCACAAGCTCTAACTTTTTAGCCACCCGCTTCCCCCCTAACAGAGCTGAACTTTCCTTATTTAGGTGCAGTCCATCCCTGCTATAGAGCCGGTAACAGATCGAAAAGTCAGTCCAGTTCTCCAGGACTCCAAAACCAATGTTACCTCTAATTTTTTACTGTGCTGAGCAAATAAAAAAATTCTGAGTGCAAACCTGAGCGCGGTCTGAATTTGTGCTTCACGTCTGTGAATCAAAGGCTATCAGCGCAAAAAATTGTGATTACTCCAAAAATCAATATAAAATACAAATGGTGCTACAAATCATATAGTGAATATAAATTGTGCCAAAATCAATTGTGCAATATTGTGAAACTTCACTAAATATAAGTGACCCGGCAGCACACACTTAATTGTGCCAACACCTCACAATAAAGACTGAAATGGAAACTGATAATAGTGGTACGCCAGATTAAAATAAAAGGATCAGTGTTATTACTCATATTCATAACATGTGAAGTGCACAATCCAAACAATTAAAATCAAAAATATATAATCCTTAGATATGTGTCCTTACAAGGACACATATCTAAGGATAATATATTTTTGATTTTAATTGTTTGGATTGTGCACTTCACATGTTGTAACGGTGTGATCATCCACAGTGTCCATACAAAATGCAGAGTGCCCACAGCATTGCCCACAATCAATGCAGAGTGCCCACAGCATTGCCCCCAATCAATGCAGAGTGCACTGCCCACAGCATTGCCCCCAATCAATGCAGAGATGCCAGGGTTCCCCCCCGCGAGACCCCCCCCCCCCGCGAGACCCGTGCACTTACCTCACGGCAGCTTCTCTTCAGTCCCAGCGTCTCCTCAGTCCTCCCACCTCCTCCTCGGCCAATGGCATGGGGTTTGCCTTTTGGCCAATCAGGAAGCAGGAGGACCCGCTCCCTGATTGGCCAGGAGGAGGATCCGTGTGACAATAGCAAATTTTCATTCGCTATTGTCACACAATGGGCGGGCTCGGGGCGCACTGCTCTGCTCCCCGGCCGCCACAGTAAAACCGTGGCCCGGTTACCTTCACGTCGTCTGCGGCTAAACGGTCTGAATTTGTGCTGTGCAGGACCTTCAATTAGAATGCGCGTCTGCGCATGCGCGCAGCTTAAAGGGAACATTGCCCAAAACCCTACTTCCTACACAAGCCACTTGTTCAGCTCCCAAATCTCCTGCTGCTTCTCTGGCATGGTTTGCAGTACAGGCAATATTTCTCAGAATACTGCCTTGGAGGTCATTCCCTTTATATCTTCCTAAAGTCCCTAAACTCATTGTTTTAGGATGCTCAACCTCCTCTAACTATGTCTTTGGTTCCACTATGTAACATGACAGCTGGGTCTTCCCCAGCCCCACTAACAATCTGTCCATCCGGACTACAATGTGCCGAACCTGAGCGCCCGGTAAACATCATAGCATTCGCGATTACAGTCATTTTGTTGCCCTATCTGTCCTTCTAATAAGTGAATCCCCTACCACCAGAATCTGTCTATTCTTACCTTTGCCCCACTCACTGGTGAAGTTATTCCCTTGGCAGCTAGGGAAGTCGCTTTACTCCAACAATGCCACTCCTTGACTGACCCCCTCAACATCACGCAACAGGGCATATTTTTTGGGATATGCCAGCTCAGGCTTGGCCTCCCTAGTGCTTTTCCTTCTACCTCGTCTGTCACCCAACTTCTCTGCTATTGTGCCTGTACCTCCTTATCTCCACCCACCTCTGTGCTAGCCCATGCCAGCAGCTGACGGGTACAGTCCAAACACAATTTAGGTTTGGCAATGATTTGCAGTGTTGCCAGGAGCTTCCTTAGATTCAGGACCTGGGTTTCCAAGAAGCAGCCTGCTCACATTTTGTGCAGAAGTTTTCGCCCTCAAGCCATGCTCAAGGAATGTATACATGTTACATGATGTGCACCAAGTTGCATTACCATACCCATTGGACATCTTACCCACTAATATAATGGGGATAATCCCAGAGGATTAGGAATTATATTCTACACAATTTAGTGTTAATCTCCCTTCCTGACTTAAATTTTTTTCTATTCTGAGCCCTGGAAACAGAATTAAGATGTTGGGAATTGACATTTAGCTGCAATTTAAATGTTTGTGTAAATTTCACTTTTGCTTTATTACATTGTACAGGTGTGCCATTTTTTGTGCAGGTTTAGGAAAGCCCCCTGAAGCATGCTATCGATTTTTTTTTTTTTTTGTGGCCAATTAAACCTGTTTAGAAGAGATGCTTCCCCTGAATGGTATTTAAAAATATAAAAATGTTTTCATTGGTACATGTCCCCAGGGCAGTGCACCGTTACCCGTGACCTGTGTTTAACAATGCCCTGCCTATTAGTTTTGAACATGGCTTTGTTGACAAAGAGAAAAAAAATGTCTGGGATATGTCATTTATCGGAAACATTTCTTTTTTTCTAAATATCACTTTTGCTTTTGTATTTCCTACAGGGGAATCAATTCAGAGACAGGTTTAAGACATCCCCTAGTAAGTAATTTAAAAGAAATTATGCATTTTATTGTTTAATTTTAAGCCTTATTAAAATAGCTGTTCCTACCAATGATGCAGAGTCTGTAATAAAAAAATATAATCCCTTTTTAACTCTTTCTGAAATGGGTTGGGGTCCAGAAACTCTTGCTCTCTTGTGTAAGGAAGCACTTGACAATAGCTCTGAAGTCCCTGTTATTGGTGCTCCCTCCTCTCCCCTGCAGCAGGCCTCTGACACAGGGGAGACAGAGTTACTGGATAACTTGATCATACCAGGGCAGGTTAAATAAAAAGGTATGTATGCAGATCTTTTTTTATACAGGCTATGCAGGTAGAAGGAGGGGAGAGGCAGAATTTTTAAGACTACTTATATTCTTCTATTATCTTCCACATAACTTTTGCAATTTGTGGATTTTGGGCTGAGTATGCCCACAAATTGAACACAAGCAGATTCACCTATCAGTAGTGGATAGGCTGTGATAAAAGCAATGATAATTGACTCAAGTGCTGCATACTAATTGTATTACTGTGACTCAGAGAATATATTTAGTTTCACTACTTCATAACAAATTTGCAGCACATTAGTCCGAGAATGCCAGAATATCTATTAGAGCCTTAATGAAACAGGGATGTTTTTCTTTATGATAATGTGTCTTTTAAAATATTTTCAGAGTTAATGGACATTTATGATGGAGTTACTTGCTTTTACCTGACACTGCCTCTTCCTCTACTCGCTAAGTTTGGGTGTATGAATGCAAAAAAAAAAAATACAAAGCTGAGCGATAGGAAGACACCTGTTTAAAGTAAGCTTTTTTCTTGAAAGCTTGTTCTTGAGCTTGTTTGTAGTCTGTGGTATATAGTGCAGATGATAAGGATACAAGTGGCATGAGTGAAAAGCTAACGCACTTATACTTCAATGCCTATGGAGCCCTAGATATACAAGCTAAAAATACAAACTCTTCAAGCTTGAAAGGACTGTTTTTTATTCTTTATATATGAATATAGATAATTACAGCTGATATAAGAATGTGGATATATTTGAGTGCCATGTTATTATAGAGTACATATAATTCTCAATGCATGTGTGTGTGTGTCTGTGTGTGTAGTACAAGGGATAGATCCTGGAAGGCATATATGTGTCCCCATTATTTGGGTTGTGGTCCCTTTTAGAAAGAAAAGACGCTAAGTTGGAGTATTCAAGGATTCTCAGCCATGCTGGGTAGGGCATTTCGGGGAGATCTGAAAGAGAGGTAAATCTGATTTACAGCTTTCCCAGGATTATTAAGGTAGAACTCCATCCAAAAGGGGAAGTTCCACACTTCGTCCTCCTCCCTCCTCTGCCGCATTTGGATTTTATTGCTTTGGGGAGGTTTGTTTACCTAGTTCTGGCAGGTACCTGCTACTGCCGCTCAGATCACCTAGGAGATCCCAGTGTAATTTTTCCTCCCCCTCTCTCTTCCCGTAGCCTTCTGGGACACATCACAGGTCCCAGAAGATGGAGTTACCTTTCACAAAGTGCATTGTGGCTCATGCACATGCAGTGGACAGCAGGTTGTGAAGCCACAGGGAGTCATAGCTAGCTGCCCACAGTTAGGATTGCAGCACCAAACTATTAAAGCAACGCTAACTGCCTGGAGACTCCTTTTACAACAGGCAACACCCAATCCACAAATCACAAAGATCCAAATTTCCTTATCTACACTGGAGTTCCATATCCCCTTCTTCTCCGCAAAAAAAATAGGACTCACATGGTATTCATTACTCAAAAATCAGCCCAAACTCTTTTAAGATTTACATAACACCTTTAATATCCCTCACAAAGAGATTTTTAACTATTTACAGGTTACAACATTCATAAAACAATGCCCTATATAGGTCATATCCATCCCTACAGTTGCATGGAAACTTCTAACCAACCCCAATCCCCAAAGCAAAGGCATCTCTCTATTCTACTCTATTCTACAAAATAAACAAACCTTTCATAAATTCTCTCCAATATACCAATGGGAGAAAGACCTTAACCAATCTGTCTCCGAAGACTAATGGCTGAAAGTCATACAATGCACACAACAGGCTACCAACTGTATAAATCACTGGGTATTAGCACAGAAAAGTCTAGCCCAGTGGAACATGATTCCCGTCCACCTAAGTAAATTTTACCCCAATGCCTCCTCCCTTTGCTGGAGAGATTGCGGTCAAACTGGCACCCTGTTACATACCTTTTGGTCGTTCAGGAGCTTAAAAAGCTACTGGAATCGAGTATTTTGCTTAATGTCCCAAATTACTGGCTATTTTCTATAACCACACTCAGCTCTAGCCCTTTTAAATCTAAGTATAGAGCGTATCCCTAAAGATCTTCAATCCATCACAGTTATCATCTTATTAGCAGCCAAAACTCTCATAGCCTGATCCTGGCATTCAATCCAGGCCCCCAATCTATCTGATATCACTAATCACCTCAATCTTATATTTGAATATGAAAAGTCCCTAGTCAATAACTTTAACACGTACCCTAAATTTCGAAAACGTGGAAACTTTGGCCCTCACTTTCAAATAAATAACCCTCAGGTTTTGATACAATTACTAACACTTATTGACGCTATTGCACCATCTGTTCTGCACTTTGACTCTTAGATATCTGGAAATTTGCCTTTTCATATCGGTCCTCACATTGATGTTGTGTCCTCTATTATGTAAAATAGTCCTTACTCTGTTTTTGTCAAACTGTCAATAAAAATGATTGTTGCAAAAAAAAAAGAAGGATTGCAGCACCAAGGACTGAATACAGTTGAAGAACCTGGGTTGGGTGAGGAGAGTAATGGATTCCTGGACAGGTAAGTGTCTGTTTATTAAAAATCAGCAGCTACAGTTTTTGTATCTGCTGACTTTTAATTGTCACACATATGGCTAAAGCTCTTCTTTAAGTCCTAATATGGGACCTGGAATTTAGACGCTCAAAGAGATTTTGAGTGGGAAATAGCCTCAAACCCTGATTATGGGTACTTTGTTCCTGTAAGGGTTAACCTGCTTGCAAGAGAGGGCTGAAAAGACCAGAAAGCAATCATCAGGTGTCGAGCGAAAGATGACACAGTTGTGAGAGGACAGCACAGTATTTGGCTACCGTGACACTGTCTTGGCTTCTGTGACCCTTTCCTGGATCCCAAAGCAGGCAGGAGTTTAAACGGGGGTTGCAGACAGTGTAGGATAGACAGTACTTCAATGTTGCCCAGCATTTTAATATCTGTGGGAAAAGGTGTTTTTTTTAATTAAAAAATGTTGTTATTTATATCTCTCCAACAATTTTTACAACACTTTACATATTGTACAATTACATCAGTCCTTACTCTTTAGTTGCTTATAATCTAAAGTCCCTCTCTCACACACACCTGCTGTACATACTAGGGCCAAATTAGACAGGAGTTAATATTCTACCAGCTTTTCTTTTCCTTTTTTTTGACTGTGGGAAGAAACCATGCAAGGATAGGTAAAACATACAAAGTCATTACAGGTATTATCCTGGTTAAGATTCAAACTATTGACTTAAGCGCTTGATGGCAGGAGTTCTGATCATGAAGCTACTGTGATGTGCTGCCTTTGGGTTATGCCTGTTGTCACTGTAGTATTTACAATATTCAATTTTCCTGTATGCTTCTTTTCCTGACAGACTCCATGGCAGCACACGTATGGGTAGGCTCCGCCTCCTCTCCTACCCTATAGGACCCCACTCCCATAAATTTTTGCTCCAAGCCAGGAGCCGTGTTCCTTTTTTGTCCTCCTTCCGCAAGAGAAGTCTTACCTTATAGGATGCGTTTTCTTACATACCTGGTGGCGTGTGGCTTTCCTGGATGATGCCTTTCTACCTTAGTCCAGCAATCTCAGTACTACTGGGTGGACCCGGGCAATTTGAAATGATGCCGGAAGATGCCATAAATCCTGAATGAGAGGTGGGCTGCATCGCTTGGCCAAACGTCCTTGCTACTAGCGGGAGGCCCTTATGCCCTGACGCACACGCTAGTCTCCGGTTGAGGAGCGTTCCAGGTCCTTCTGTCGGTATTGGTGGTAATGTATTGCTTACTTTATACTTTATATCGTTTTGCTTCCTGGTTAGTATGGCGGCTGGAGCGCTCCTGCGTTCCAGGCCGTCGCTCTCGGCTCCTCCCCCTGCCTCCTGATTCCCAGTTGGGTGTTCATTGCGAGGCTTGGTTCCTAAGTGGTCTGCGCATGTGCGCACGCCACTTCCGGTCCTCCATGACGCGGTGGCGTCGGGGGGGGCGTGGCTTTACGG
Organism: Pelophylax lessonae; assembly: GCF_965119305.1. Classification (NCBI taxonomy): domain Eukaryota; kingdom Metazoa; phylum Chordata; class Amphibia; order Anura; family Ranidae; genus Pelophylax; species Pelophylax lessonae. The sequence continues at coordinate 524,795,778 of NC_138769.1, read as the reverse complement.
CTCCCGGGAAATTTAAACAGCTGATGGAGCTGTCATTCTTGGGATGTCTGTGGGCTTTTGCGGCGGCCTCCCCACGCTGTGTCTCTGCCTGTGTTTGGTAAGTCCTGTGCTGGGTCAGTCCTGCTTGAATGGGGGAGGGGAAAGGCGGCTATGGGAAGGTAAGATTGAGTTCTTACATCCTTCCTATTGCAGGTTATCTCGCTGTGATTTGCAATGGATGCCTCACCGCCCCCCGGTGGCCAGTCCCTGCGCAACAGGTGAGCTTTAGCTTTTAACTCTCGCTTGTCTGCCAGCTGGCTTACTGTAGCCTGAGCTTTTCTTTCCTTTGTTTTCAGCCCTTTTAGGTCTGACCAACGTCCTGCATCGGGATCAAAGGATAGATCACCTTCAGGCCATCACCATGCATCATCCAAATCCAGGCACCATAGATCCAGGTCTAGGTCTAGGCGCCATGATGATTGTCCAAGCCGGTCTTCCCGACATGCTGACCGCCCCGCACACAAATCTTGCTGGGGTTGTAGGGCTGTAGTCCCTGAGGATAGATCCTTGTGTGATGCCTGCTATTCTCGGGCAATCAAGGAAAAACAAGTCCCAGATCCACCAGTGGAAACCCTGGTCAGGCGGATCGTGCAAGAATCCTTAAGGGATTGGGATTCCAACCGGCTGTCTGGGCATACAACCGATACTCCAGTTCTCCCTCAGAGGGAAGACGTAGAGCCAGGCACTTCCCAGCCGAGTCACTTCTCGGATTCCTCTGAAAGTGAGGATGACCTAGAAGACCAAAGTTCAGGTTTTGATTTTGCCATGATCTCTCCGCTAGTAAGAGCGGTAAAAGAGGCGTTAAAATGGGAAGAGCCAGCAGACTCCCCAGCAAAACAGAAGAAATACTTTAAACATCTCAAGAAAGAACGGGATCATTTCCCTTTTCTGAATGAGCTGGGGGAAATCATTACAGACGAATGGCATGGAGTTGAAAGAAAGAATTCCTTATCGTCCAAATTTTCCAGGTTATATCCTTTTAAGACCGACAAGGTGAAGCATCTTGATTCTGCACCTACAATAGACGCAGCCTTGATGAGGCTAGTCAAACACGTTACCCTACCTTTGGAAAATTCCGTCTCATTTAAAGATGGTCTGGATAGACGAATTGATACGGATCTCAAAAAGATCTATCTGTTAGCTGGTATGACCTGCAAGCCAGCCCTAGCCCTTGCAGCCACATCCAAAGCTATGGAGGCTTGGGTAGATAACGTGGAGACCACACTGAAAGGTGTCTCAGAAGAAGCAGCCAGAAGCTCGGCTGTGTATGAACTAAGGTTAGCAACGGCCTTTTTGGGAGAGGCTTCCATTGATATCATTCGCCTGGTGGCGCGGGTCATGCTCTCTTCTGTCACGGCCAAACGTGCTTTATGGTTACGTCCCTGGCTGGCCGATCCTGCTTCCAAACAAGCCTGGTGCAGGATTCCGTTTGAGGGTGCGTCCCTTTTTGGCAACAAGCTGGACAGTGCCATTACCCGTGCCACTGGTGGTAAATCAGGTTTCCTCCCTCAGGATCGCCGTTTGTTTGACCGCAGAAGATTTCAGCACAAACCAAGTTCGGATCGATCCAGAGAAGCTCGATCTTACAGGCCTGGACGTGAGTTCAGAAAGAATTGGAAAAGATCTCAACCTACAGGTCAGAAGTTCAACAAGGGAACACCTTCTAGTGGTCGGGAGACCACAAAGTCTTTTTGATATCAGGCCTGCTCAAGCGTCTACGTCAGTTTGCGCACGTTTGGGCAGCCTTGATTACGGACCAGTGGACCGTCAAGACTGTGTCTCATGGTCACGTTTGGTCTTTCGAAGAAACTCCAATTCTGCGGTTCATCCCTACGGCTCTACCTCGCGTGGAAGAAAAGAAGTCAATTCTTCTGTCATACGTAGATTCCCTGATCTCTCAAGGTACTGTCATCCCAGTTCCGGCCGAAGAAAGGTTTCAAGGCCTTTATTCACCTCTATTCATGGTGCTAAAGAAAAACGGTTCTTGGAGACCGGTCATAGACCTGACTCATCTGAACTCTTTCATAAAGAAAGAGAGGTTCAGGATGGAGACACTCTTCACTATCCGCCAAGTGGTGCAACCAGAAGATTGGATGATCTCCATAGATCTAAAAGATGCCTATTTCCATGTCCCAGTGGCAGCAGAACTACAAAAGTTTCTTCGCTTTGCCGTGGGTCAAGTGCATCTCCAGTTTACCTGTCTCCCTTTCGGGCTTACCACCTCACCTCGAGTCTTTTCAAAGGTCTTACTGGCTATTGTAGCTCTGATCAGATCGAAAGGGATCCGACTGTTTCACTACTTAGACGATCTGCTTCTTCTTTCTCAAGACCAAGCACAGATTCTGCAACACAGATCTCAGGTAATCTCCACCCTTCAAGAATTCGGGTGGCTCTTGAATCTGGAGAAAAGCCATCTGGATCCGTCAAAATCCTTGATCTTCCTGGGGGCACTCTTCAACACCTCCAGAGGCACCATCTCTCTTCCAGTGGAGAAGATTCCGGTGATCCGCAGCAGAATACAACCGGCAATGTCAACTCCTTATCTTCGGGCATCACAGTGTCTGAAAATAATAGGGACCATGGTCTCCACGGCCCCCATGGTCAAGTGGGCACAGTGGAGGATGAGGCCCTTTCAAATCGGTTTCCTCCGCCAATGGAGCTCTGGGAATCCAGACACTCCTGTACGGATAACATCCTCTATGAGGGCGAGTCTGTCTTGGTGGCTACAACGGGAAAATCTCCTGAATTGTCATTCGATCGTTCCCGTTCCTTGGATCGTTGTGACATCGGATGCCAGCCAGACGGGCTGGGGTGCGCACTGCCTATCAGAGGTGGCCCAGGGCAGGTGGGACTTTCCCACCCTCGGGTTGGTCTCAAATGTCCTGGAGCTTCGGGCAGCTTTTCGTGCCATCATGGCTTTCCGTCACTTGGTGAAAGGGTCCTCGGTCCTTCTACGGCTAGACAATACGACGGCAGTCGCATATATCAAGAGGCAAGGGGGCACCCGCAGTTCCTCCCTTCTGGAAGAAGTGAAACCGATCATGGCATGGGCCCAACGGAATCTTGCCAATCTATCAGCTGCTTATCTTCCAGGAGTCCAGAACGTTCAGGCAGATTTTCTGTCAAGAACCAATCTAGACAACAACGAATGGTCTCTTCATCCAGAAACCTTCAAGTGGGTCATCTCTCTGGGGATTCTTCCGGAAGTAGACCTGTTTGCCTCTCCAAACAATGCCAAACTGACGAAATTCTACTCGAGATGGCGTTATCCCCAAGCCTACGGGGTAGATGCTCTGACGGACCACTGGAAGTTCCACAAAGCATATGCTTTTCCCCCGGTCCCAGTGATATTCAAGTTCCTGCAGAGACTCAGGAGAGAGAGGGTAGAAATCATAGCAATTCTTCCGTTTTGGCCAAGGAGGCCCTGGTTTCCTCTGCTGCTCCAACTGAGCTTTCGGGATCCTGTTCCCCTGCCATTCAGGTCGGACCTTCTATCTCAGGGTCCAGTGCTGCATCCATGCCCAGCGCAGTTACATCTCATGGCATGGTCCTTGAGAGGGAAAGACTAAAAGCTCTTGGCTGTCCAAGTGCGGCAATGTCCACAATGATGAGTGCCAGGAGACCGGGCACCAACAAAGTCTACGAGAGGATCTGGTCTAAGTTTGAGGATTACATGTCTAATGAATCCGATTTCATCACTAATCCTAAGATCCATCACATTCTGGGGTTCCTCCAGACAGGCTTAGACCTATCTCTGGCTGTTGGCTCTCTCAGAGTACAGATCTCAGCAATCTCTGCCTTCACGGGGACCTCATGGGCAAAACATCCTCTGGTCCGGCAGTTTTTCAGAGGTGCGTCAAGAATGAGACCTCCCAGGAAACCCAGGTTCCCCAAATGGGACCTTCCACTAGTCCTTGAGTTTCTCTCAACAACAGTTTTGGAACATGGAGATTCCTTCTTCCTTAAGAATCTGTCTATGAAGACGGCCTTTTTAGTAGCCATCACATCGGCTAAACGTGTCTCTGAAATTAGTGACCTAGGTTGCAAAGAACCTTTTCTGACATTTTTTCCTGATCGGGTTGTCCTGGTCCCTATGCTAGGGTCCAATCCGAAGGTAAATTCAGTTTTTCATGTCAACCAAGAGATTGTTTTACCTACATTCAAGTCTCAAGATGACCAGAGTACCCATCCGTTGGATGTGGGCGAAGTCCTTCAAACATACTTGAAGTTCACAGCTTCCTTTCGCAAGTCAGACTATCTATTTGTTCTCTTTTATGGAAAGAACAGAGGCAAGAGGGCTTCTTCCAGAACAATTTCTAGCTGGATAGTTCAGACCATCCAGTGGGCATATAGAGCCAAGGGACTGGCTCCTCCGGAAGTGGTGACGGCTCATTCCACCAGAGGGATTTCTACGTCTTGGGCGGCTTCCCTTCATGTTGCACCAGATGTCATTTGCAGAGCGGCCTCATGGTCCTCAATTAACACTTTCATGTCCCACTATTGTGTTGAACCTGCTTCTTTATCCTCAGTTGATTTTGGTTTAAAGATTTTGTCTGTTGACGGTGCAAATTAAACCTATTTCTGTTTGACCAGCAGTTGCCCACCCGGGTGTGTATGGCTAGTTATTTCCCATACGTGTGCTGCCATGGAGTCTGTCAGGAAAACGGAAAATTTATATCAATACTTACCGTAATTTTCCTTTCCTGATAGAACTCCATGGCAGCAGGAGTTCCCTCCCATCTGCTGGAGTAGTCTATATATGGAACACGGCTCCTGGCTTGGAGCAAAAATTTATGGGAGTGGGGTCCTATAGGGTAGGAGAGGAGGCGGAGCCTACCCATACGTGTGCTGCCATGGAGTTCTATCAGGAAAGGAAAATTACGGTAAGTATTGATATAAATTTTCCGTTATATTTCCACGGCTCCATATTGCTCTTCTAAGGTAATCTTTGATTGCAGCTTCTAGTTCTACTAAAATTGAACACCTTGACTGAGGGTTTGAAATCAGGGGGGATAGGGACATCTGGAGTTAAAGTGGATGTAAACCTGATTCATTAAATTTGACCTAAGCACATGCTGTATATCTGTATTTTTTTCTTATCTCTCTCCAAAGCCCTATGTCCTGTGTTTTTCTGCTGCTCCATTCTTCTCTTATCAGCATGATAACTTCTGACAAGTTCTCCAACAACCGAGATAAAACCAGCCTGAAATTTGTCTCGGGGTGGGTGCTGTAAATAGATTATCAGAGAGCTGGTGAATTCACAGCACAGCTCTGCATGTTTCTTCCTTTCTTTGCCTGTGTGGAGTGAGGGGGGGGGGGTCGCCTTTCCTCCAATCAGCTGTCACACAGTGTATGCCAAGAATCCACACCCAGTGCTGAACAGGAAGAAAAAACCTCTAACACGATGTGCACTTTCTAAAGATTATAGCAAGCTGAAGACAGTAGATATTCAAATAAAACATATGTAGGGATATTCTTTCATCTTTGTGTATCATCTGAGGCTGTTCACTTCACTTGGTATATGTGAGGGTTTACATCCACTTTAAGGCTTGGTTCACATATATGCGATTATTCGCATAACATGTGAATCAGATCGGCTTTCAATGGAGCCGGTTCACACATGTCCAGGGCGGCCATGTCTGAAAAGGTCCCTGTGCGATTTTAGGTCTGTTTTAGGTGAGATTTCAAGTACAAATTTGCACCTGAACCGGTGAACAAAACTGCACCAGACTCCAGACTGCAAACTGCAGCTGCACGCGTGTGAACCTAGCCTTAATGTTACTATAAAGGAGTCAGTGACATTGGTCATCTAACATTTTTTTAAGGGAAATTTATGTATGCCATGTTTCAACACAGTGGCGTTATTTACTAAAACTGCATGGTGCAAAATTTGGGGCAGCCCTGCATTGAAACCAATCAGCTTCCAGGTTTTATTTTTGAAGCTTTATTAAACAAGCTGAAATTAGAAGCTGATTGGCTACCATGCACAGCTGCACCACATTCTGAGAGCTCCAGTTTTAGTAAATCTCCCCCTTTGTAACAAGTATTTATTTTACTTTTCAAAGTACCAATTTTACACTATATAAAGCAAGATCATATACCTTGTACTATGCAGAGACACAATGTCATAAACGTCAAGCTAGCTTCCCAGGTAGTATGCCTAATTCACCAAATGTTTAACAGTTTATGATCAATTAAATTGCATAGATTGTTTTTTATTTTTTTTAAAGTGTAAATATATCTTTTCACCACTATCACTGGGACATATCTCACAACCTAATCATCATTGTACTACAAGGTCATTCAAGCCCCAAGGGTAAGGAAAACACAGAAACTTTAAAAACATTAGGGGTACATTTTTAAAGCAGCAATATGACTTCATATTAAAAAAAAAACTAAACATATATAAAGTACAGTGCTGTGATTTGCAAATACGTTTAATACTTCACTTAAAAAGCCATGGAAACAGTCATGTGATTGGCCTTTCCACTAATAATAAAGCATCATCTTCAACATCCTAAAGTATGCAGCAAACATCCTCATGGACATTACAAGATTCATACTGTGGCCTAAACTTTATGAATGAGTTTTACAATGTAGGTAATATGTGGAATAAACATTGTGATGTATAATCAAGAAAGAATTAACAATTTTCGCTTACAACTATAAATCTAAAGCCCCGTACACACGCACAGATTGTTGGCCAACTTTTGTCCAGTGTTGTTTGTTGGTTGAAATGTGCTCTAGACTTGCACTGGACTTTTGTTGGCCAACAAAAACCAACTTCAGAAGTGATGTCATGTTCTGGTTGACTTTCAGTGTGTTTTTTCTTCTCTGAGCATGCCCAGTCTTGCTCATCTGATTTTTGTCTGATGAAATCTGTACTGACTGAGGAATAATCGGCCATTCTTTGTTGGGTAACAAAAATTTTATAGCATGCACACCAGATTTTTTTCGGCCGAAAATTCACAGTTGGTTGTCGGAAGCATCATACTAACAAGCCTACAATCGGCAGATTGGACGTTGGCCAACAATTTACAGCCAACAATCTGTGCGTGTGTACGGGGCTTAAGTCTATGCAGCGTGATACAGCCATAAAAAAAAAATGTGTCCAGAGTAAACTAAATGGGTGCATAAAGGGAAACTGCATAGTTCATAGTGTTCACTGGAGACTGTCACTCAACTAGTTTTTATAAATGCATAACTAACTTGACTGTAAATCCAATACACAAACATGTGTGCAACATAAATTTGCGTTCCCAATTATATATTGTTCAGACAAACAGTTGTGTGTTGTTCCTCTGTTCAAGGAGACAAAAAGAGGTTTATTTTCAGAGAAAGATATTTGACTAATATTATGATGAGAATGGTTGAGAATGGCTTGGACTAAAATCTTTTCTTGATTAATCTGAACAACTCAGCTTGAAAATGATAAAGTATATGAACGTGAATTACAAGGTTGACAGATGGCAATTATGAACAGTAAAGACATCTGCGGTCATTGTGCAAAACTGTCTTCATGGTACAAATCAGTAAAAGACAAGTTCAGAAGAGATCATACAACAATGTTAGTAGTCATTTATAGCAGCTAGAAGATCTCCATTTAGATACAAATACTTTTTTAGTTCAATTATGCATTCATTTTAGAAAATCATTTATTCATTTCTAAAATGCTGCTAATATGTCTGTTTGAAACCTTCATATTATGTCTTCAAAATCCCAATCGCAACAGAAGTCAGAGCAGTTGTGGGAGGATAGGAGCTGTGGACTAATAGGTATATATTGAAATTTCCATTTTCTAGGGGCCTGTTCATACTATTGTGGTAACGAACATTCCATGTGATGGGCATGCCTTGCAGCGCAATGCATGGCAGCACGCTGACATATATTATGTTATGTTGTGGTGTAGTAGTGGTGTGTTACCAGAAACAGTACATGTGCCTATTTATTTTGGTGCTTTAGGCAGCCAATTAAAAAAAATGGCCTGCCTTAACACAATACATGACAATGCATGTCACATGTGCTGGTGTGAGGCGGTGCCATATTTTCTGGATGGCAGCCCAACACACCTTGCCAATATACACGTGTTACAGTTTGGCGCAACATGTGGCAATGCGCTTAAGTGCAGTGCACTGCTAGAAATAGTACATTTTGGTGTGTTTTAGAACAATAGGCAATCCAAGACGCCAAGTCCATTGATGCACATTGTATTGGTGTGAATATACTCTTAACGGTTTTAAGGCATTGAGGGATGAAGAAGGGAAATGATAAAGCAGCTTACAAGCATGGGTGAGAAAAAGGAGGACCTCAACAGCTTGCGATCTTCATGCATTGTCTAATGAGTGTTATGGAGGTGAGGAAGTGACAAAGGAGGCTGCAAAGCTTGCAATAGGGAAGTAGTGGTGTTATCATGCTGATTAGTCAAGGAAAGATTTGTGAATAATGAATGTAGTTGAACAGAATCACAAATGTTTTAGCAAGTGATCCTGATTACCATTGTAATTGAACTGGGTTTTTCGAATTACAGTATGTCTGAAGTTTCACTTTGAACAGCACAGTTTGAAAAGGAAAGTTCATGTGTTTTTGTTCACCGGTTCAGGTGCGATTCGGGTTCAAATTTTTACCTAAAATCGCACATGAGCAGAACCCAAAAACTCACAGGACCCTTTTTGAAACTGCATTGAAGCTACCCCACACATGTGTTAACCAACTGCATTGAAAGCCATTCACATTCAAATGTTATGCAAATTGGATGTGGTTAAAAAAGGCATCCAATTCGAACATATGTGAACCCAGCCTTAGCTTAGTTTTGTAATAATTAAACACCTAATTGAAAATAAATTATATTTTTTAACTACTATATGTATAAAAGAAAATAATAAAAAGAAGAAAATGGTTGCACACCACCACGGAATCCAATGAAGAAAAGTTCCTCTTTTCACATAAGTGGTACAAGGTACAGCAGGGTAGGACAGTAGACGCGTTTCACATGACTGCTACCTGCTTGTTCACGTGCTTGTTGGTAGTGAACAAGCACGTAGCAGTTGTGTGAAACGCGTCTACCTTCCTACCCTGCTTTACCTTGTACCACTTATGTGAATAAAGGAACTTTTCTTCACTGGATTCCGTGGTGGTGTGCGACCATTTTATTCTTTTATGCTTCTCCTGGTGGCGAGCCGAGGTTCAGCACCCACCTTGAATCGTGGACTTTGACTAGCCTGAGCGGTGTTATCTTTCTTCATTTTAAAAAGAAAATACTGCTTAACCGCTTGCTGACAGGCCTATGGCAGGTTTACTGATACAGGGCAGCCACACTGTGCAGAATTACACACACACACAAAAGTGAGTACGCCCCTCACATTTTTGTAAATATTTCATTATACCTTTCATGTGACAAAAAATGACACTTTTCTACAATGTAAAGTAATGAGTGTACAGCTTGTATAAATTTGCTCTCCCCTCAAAATAACTCAACACACAGCCATTAATGTCTACAATGTTGACAACAAAAGTGAGTACACCCCTAAGTGACAATATCCAAATTGGGCCCAAACTGTAAATATTTTGTGTGGCCACCATTATTTTCCAGCACTGCCTTAACCCTCATGGGCATGGAGTTCACCAGAGCCTCACAGGTTGCCACTGGAGTCCTCTTTCACTCCTCCATGATGACATCATGGAGCTGGTGGATGTTAGAGACCTTGTGCTCCTCCACCTTCCGTTTAGGGATGCCCCACAAATGCTCAATTGGGTTTAGGTCTGGAGACATGCTTGGCCAGGCCATCACCTTTACCCTCAGCTTCTTTAGCAAGGTAGTGGTCATCTTGGAGGTGTGTTTGGGGTTGTTATCATGTTGGAATACTGCCCTGCGGCCCAGTTTCCGAAGGGAGGTGATCATGCTTCTGTTTCAGTATGTCACAGTATATGTTGGCATTCATGGTTCCCTCAATGAACTGTAGCTCCCCAGTGCCATTAGCACTCATGCAGCCCCAGACCATGACACTCCCACCACCATGCTTGATTGTAGGCAAGACACACTTGTCTTTGTACTCCTCACCTTGTTGCTGCCACACAGGCTTGGCACCTTCTGAACCAAATAAGTTTATCTTGGACTCATCAGACCAAAGGACATGATTTCAGTAATCCATGTCCTTAGGCTGCTTGTCTTCAGCAAACTGTTTGTGGACTTTCTTGTGCATTATCTTCAGAAGAGGCTTCCTTCTGGGATGACAGCCATGCAGACCAATTTGATGCAGTGTGCAGCGTATGGTCTGAGCACTGACAGGCTGACCCCCCCACCACTTTAACCTCTGCAGCAATGCTGGCTGCACTCATTTTTTTTTCCAAAACTGGCTGCACTCATACATCTATTTCCCAAAGACAACCTTTGGATATGATGGAAAATAAAGTCCATAAAGTCCATATAAATCAGGAACACAGTATCCAAACAGGCTCCCTATGGGTATACGCTTACCAGAGCTGGTAAATCAAAAGGCAGGTTCTCAGAAGCTAATCTCGTCTCTTTGATAGTAGACTGGAACCAATCTCTCGCGTAGACTCAAAAAATTGGAAAAAAGATAAAAACGCAATAGCATAAAACCCAACAAAAATGGATGAAAAAAATTATACACCAAAATGGGTGACTAACAACTGGATGAATAGTGTGAACTCCACCAGTGTATGGAAAAAAGAAAAAGAGGAATGCTCTGATAGGGACACCTAAGGTACCCCTTACCAAAGATAGCTGAAAAACATGCAATCATATAAGTGCAATCCTGTGACAGCCGGAGTCGCCTCTTACCACAGTGTAAAGATATGTTTGCCAATGTGAATAGAAAATCCTATGGGTGTCTTCTATGTAGATAACCACCACCAATAACACTCGCCTCTTACCAGATAGAAATCAAATTGAGCCAAATAAAGCAAGAGAGTTTGACAGGACGCCAGCCTTCACCAGTAGAATTTGCCTCTTACCCTAAGGGGATGGTAAATGAGCCTATAGGGATGATGAGCTTCACGGAACCTGCAGTGGACTCCAGGGCAAGTGACTCCAATACGAGTAACTCCAATGAAACCAGGGTATTACCACCTGTAAACCTTTAAAGCCCCCACGGGCAATGGAGAGGTATAGGAAAAGTGAGCTCACTTTTCCTATACCTCTCCATTGCCCGTGGGGGCTTTAAAGGTTTACAGGTGGTAATACCCTGGTTTCATTGGAGTTACTCGTATTGGAGTCACTTGCCCTGGAGTCCACTGCAGGTTCCGTGAAGCTCATCATCCCTATAGGCTCATTTACCATCCCCTTAGGGTAAGAGGCAAATTCTACTGGTGAAGGCTGGCGTCCTGTCATACTCTCTTGCTTTATTTGGCTCAATTTGATTTCTATCTGGTAAGAGGCGAGTGTTATTGGTGGTGGTTATCTACATAGAAGACACCCATAGGATTTTCTATTCACATTGGCAAACATATCTTTACACTGTGGTAAGAGGCGACTCCGGCTGTCACAGGATTGCACTTATATGATTGCATGTTTTTCAGCTATCTTTGGTAAGGGGTACCTTAGGTGTCCCTATCAGAGCATTCCTCTTTTTCTTTTTTCCATACACTGGTGGAGTTCACACTATTCATCCAGTTGTTAGTCACCCATTTTGGTGTATAATTTTTTTCATCCATTTTTGTTGGGTTTTATGCTATTGCGTTTTTATCTTTTTTCCAATTTTTTGAGTCTACGCGAGAGATTGGTTCCAGTCTACTATCAAAGAGACGAGATTAGCTTCTGAGAACCTGCCTTTTGATTTACCAGCTCTGGTAAGCGTATACCCATAGGGAGCCTGTTTGGATACTGTGTTCCTGATTTATATGGACTTTATGGACTTTATTTTCCATTATTTAAGTTAGCGCGACTTTTTATAGAAATATTGCTTGGGGTGTGGTCACACTTGAAGTTGCTGCTGTTCTCCTGTACCATTAGCGCGGTTATTACTTTTTATCTATCTTTGGATATGATGCTGAGCACGTGCACGCAACTTCTTTGGTCGACCATGGCGAGGCCTGTTCTGAGTGGAACCTGTCCTGTTAAACCACTATATGGTCTTGGCCACTGTGCTGCAGCTCAGTTTCAGGGTCTTGGCAATTTTCTTATAGCCTAGGCCATCTTTATTTAGAGCAACAATTCTTTTTTTCATATTCTCAGAGAGTTCTTTGCATTGAGGTGCCATGTTGAACTTCCAGTGACCAGTTTGAGAGAGTGAGAGTGATAACACAAAAGTTAACACACCTGCTCCCCATTCACATCTGAGACCTTGTAACACAAACACGTCTAATGACACCGGGGAGGGAAAATGGCTAATTGGGCCCAATTTGGACATTTTCCCTCAGGGGTGTACTCACTTTTGTTGACTGCGGTTTAGACATTAATGGCTGTGCGTTGAGTTATTTTGAGGGGACAGAAAATGTACACTGTTATACAAGCTGTACACTCACTACTTTACATTGTAATTTCTTCAATGTTGTCACATGAAAAGATATAATAAAATATTTACCAAAATGTGAGGGATGTACTCACTTTTGTGAGATACTGTGTGTGTGTATATATATATATATATATATATATATATATATATATATATATATATTTTTTTTTTTTTTTTTTTGCAGCTAACCAATCATTAGATGTGATGGTTGCATCAGTTTTCCTTTCTTTGGCATTTTCCCTGTTTTCACTTAGTGATCTTGTCAGTTACTCAGTCTCTTGTATTAGAATTCCTCCACTCTGGATGAATGAGAACAGGGGGTACTTTTGGATAGCAGTATTGTCTGTTTTTTTTTATTTGTATTTTTTTTTGCGTGGGGAGGGGGGTGTTATATATCCTAACAGATTAAATACACTAACAAATTGCAGCTAAACTCCAGCTAATATTTTATTAGCAGTTACAACAAACATTTTTTTTTCTTTTGGGATAAAGATTTAAAACGAATAACATAGCATAAATAAATCAAATTTAATTATTGTAAGCAAACCCTACCAGAGATAAATGGTTTGCCTCAATATTGTAAACTGATGCATTCTGCTGGAGAGCTTCTTTTGAAAAACACCAGACATACTGGCCAGGTCACCAGGTGAAAATAGAAGGAAGAAAAGTTAAAAAAGAAAACGTAGGCCCATTTCACACAGGCGCCTCCGCTAAGCGGAATCTGCTTGCTCAGTGGGGGATCTCTCCGCTAATCCCGCTGAGCAGGCAGATGACAGGTCCCTGTCCAGTCCGCTATGCAGAGCAGACACGGACACGGTCCTGTTCTCCTCTATTGGGCAATCGGATGAAAATGGACCGCCAGTCTGTTTCCATCCAATGCCATCTGATTCAATCAGCTGGACAGATGAAAAATAGGATCAGATGGCAGCGGGTGTCAGCGAACATGTCCACTGACACCCATGGTCTGGATAATGCATGGTCCAATCAGGTCCGCCTGAAAAACTGACAGGTGGACTTGATCGGACAGCCCATGTGAAAGGGGCCTAATGCAGCCATCACTAAGAATTGGTAAGCTGCAATATAATACATTTTTGCTTTTGTGTTTAATATAACTATGAGTAAACTGCTCTCAAATACATGCGAATAGAGTTTTACTGCTACCCAAGTTAGATGAAATTTAAAAAACAAAGTGTAAGACCTTACTGTATTAAAATAAACGATAAATAATACCTGCATTCAGTGACGGTGGTCTGCTTATATGCATGTATGTACCAAGAACTGTGCTCCACCACAACATAAATGTTCTAAAAGAGAAAACAGATATATAGACACAAGTGTAACGTAACAACTTGCTGCCCAAGCCAATTCTGACACTTTTTACATACATGTAAAAACCAGAATTTTTTTTTATTAGAAAATTACTTAGAACCATACATTACATATTTTCTGAAAGCAAAATCCCTGGGGAAATAATAGAGGGTTGTTCCAATTTTTTATGTCACACAATATTTGCACAGCGGTTTTTCAATTACAAATTTTCAGAAACAAAATACACTTTAGTGAATTTTAGTGCACACAAACACAATATAATACCCATTTGGTAAAATAGAAAAGATGATGTTATGCCGAGTAAATAGATACCTAACAAATCACGCTTTAAAATTTTGCATGCCTGTGGAATGACAACAAACTAGACATGCACAAGACGAAAAAATTTGTTTCATTTAGATTTGTCAATCTAGTTATTTAGTTTAGTTAAATTTGGTCGATTCCTTCAATTTGTATTTGGGATTAGTATTTCGTTATATGTCTTTTTCAAATTTTCTTCAAATTTACGGATTTTTTTTCGATTCAAAGGGTTCGAATGAATACATTTTGAATCAGTCAAATTAAAACCTTAGGTTTTTTTTTTTCTATTTGAACGTGGCAAAGTAAACAAACAAAAGAAAAATCTTCATCAAATCATGACAACGACTCTTTAAATCATCTTTGGCTTAACAGAAACAGCATTATTTCAAAATGGCACTCTAATAACACACACAGTCTTTGATTTCAGAAATATGTTTATGGTTTGAATTCGACTAGAATTCAATGTAAAATTCGATTTGAATTTCAATTCAAAATTTAGAAATTCTGAATAAGTTAGTTTCTGAGCATTCAGTAACTTTGTTTATACTGCAATTAGGGTATTCTAATATACCTTAATCTCAGAATAATGAAAAAATTTGTCCGAATATTTATTCGGAATGAAATGAACCGCACATGTCTACAACAAACTAATATACCTAAATATACCTAAAAATCCTAATAGGCTTTAAAAGCTTTTACAGGTTACCAGTCTAGAGTTAAACAAGAGGTCTGGTGCTAGAATTATTGTTCTTGCTCTGACATTTGCAGCAATACCTCACATGTGTGGTTCAATCACCATTTACGTATGCGTATAGGACCTAAATTTGCATTCACATGTGCGAGTGAGCATGAGGGGAGGGGGCACTTTAATTTTTTTTTTTTTATTTACACTGTCTCTTTCATTTTCTTTTTTTTTTTAATCAACTCTATTGCTATTACAAGTATTCTGGACATTTTATAGATAGGCAACTCATATCCTCATATTAATTAGTGGTTCCAAATTAATAACTACTGCAGTAGGGAAAAGACACAAAAAGATACACTCTGCATCTTTCCAAAATAGCTGTTCTATTTTATTTGACACAATTGAAGGTTTTTATACACATAATTACGTAGGTATCACAAAATTATTACAATTGTACTTTTATGGTAACAAGGGGCGTAACATAGGCAGGCTAATTCTAATCAGGACTCAAAAGAATGCACAACATGTAATGAAAACATCATTATTGCACAATGAGCGCAGTGTGAAATACATACAAAATAAAATACAATAATATTCAGGATGTACAAATTTCCTTTACACAAGGGATGGATAACACTGCTGCCCCTGACTCCTAGTCTCACTCATTAAGACCCCATTCACACTAGCGCGAGTCGCGGTCGGTCGCCTGTCATTGATTAGCACAGGACCCGTTCTAATAGGAGTGACACAAGTCGCTCCGACTTAGAAAAAGGGTCCTGTACTACTTTGGGGCGACCTGGAGGAGACTTGCATTGACTTCAATTATATGAAGTCCGTGTATGTCGCGCCGAGGTCGCGGTGCACGCTGTGTAAAGTCGTGTCGCCCCTGTGTGAATGGGCTCTTAGAATATCACTATTGTGCTTCTCACTAAAAAAGAAACAGTATTGCATTACATGTTTTTTGTTTTTTTTTCTTTAGGCAGATCTAAAAACAATACTGAAGTGAGGAGTAGAACATTGTGCAAGAGAGCTGTGAGTTCCAAATGAAATACATTAGGTTCAGACTGCATTAATGGGAACAGATAACAAGATCCCAGCTTACAGAACATTACATGCAGTTCAGTATACTTTCAGACAATATGTTGTGATCATTCTGTATAGAAAACAAGGAACTCTAATGTGTACTGATGTGGAAATGACATCTTTATCTCTTCTAGGCTGTTAAGGGTGCTTATATAGCCAGTGTATGGGTACAATACAATGTTTATAAAACTGTATACCTGCAACAAAATCTGTACTTTTTGCCCACAGCGTCCAATTTGATTATCCTGATAATTCTCTACTATTGCACTGGTAGAATGAAAAGACCCATCTATCTGCCATTGGTGACAAAATCAGCATTTTTTCAGGTACAGTAATGACTGTGCCATTTGATTTATTTTTTTCTGCGCTTGTTCCTTTCAAATAAGTCTTGTTCTTTTTCAGGTTACGAACATTGCAAGGTGAATTATCTCCAGCTGTTAATACACTTGCAAGAGCAAGATTATATCCTCAAGATGTATCATTATGGCAAAAACACAGCTTTCTCATATTGTTTCTTTGGATTCCAACCTAGAAAGGTTCTAGCTGAGAAAAAAAAAACTCTTGTTTGAAATTGTGCTCTGACCACACTGCATCCACTTTATACATAGTTCAGGGACAACAGGGGTACTAAAAGACCCATTGCAAGTTTTCAAAAACTGTTCACAAATAAAGGTAGCTGTAATCCAACAGATACATCTTGAAAGTCATTACAATTTCATATATATGCACTGATTGAGACACGTAATTCTGGAACACTCAGGTAATAGGTAACAGTGTGCGCCTATCAACCCTGATGTATACAATGAAACAAAAAATTCACAATGTGCACTGATGCAAAGTTGAGAAAGAATCACACAATGTACAATTCCATTGACTAACTTCAGTACACACAAGAGAAATATTGGTATTGATATAAATATATTTGCAAATGTGTGTAACTAAACCTCCTTTTTTGATGTTATTGTTAGACTGGGTTTATTTCTTTTTTGTTTTTTTTTCCAAGCTAACTGGTAAGACAGCATTCACACTGAAGCGGCACAACTTCAGGGGTGACCTGTGAAGTCGCGTGCACCGCGACTTCGCCGCGACTTGCATGGACTTCATATAATGAATGTCTATGCAAGTCGCTCCGAGGTCGCCCCGAAGTAGCACAGGACCCTTTTTCTAAGTCGGAGCGACTTGTGTCACTCCTATTAGAACGGGTCCTGTAGCACTGCATGGACCGCGATGGACCACGACTTCTCAGGCTGACAAGTCGCCTGACAACAAGTCGCGGTAGTGTGAATGGAGACTAAGAGTGCTGAGCATTTTTTTTCTGTTTGTGCTGTATAAAAATAACAGATGTCGAATCTATTGAAAAATAACTGATGGTGTTGTAGGTTGCCAAAAGAAATATTTTTGGGGTAAATTATAGTTCTAATCTATCAAATGCTTCTTTTCTTTTCCTTTCACATGGTTTTGAACAATTGGAGTGCCTACAATATATTAACTCCTTTGAAAGTTTTTTTTTATTTATCTTTTTTTTATCCTTTATGGTCATTAAATGGCAGTAGGGAGGATGATGTCGTGTTTTTTTTACACTGATCAACAAAATGTTTGATGACAAGTGATTTAAAACTATTACAGGCAGTCACTTAGCTACAAACATCTGGCTAAGGGTCCTTTCACACGGGATTTACGATCAGGTCCACCTGTCAGTTTTTTAGGCGGACCTGATCGGACACTCCATACACCTCTATGGAACAGCGGATTTCAGTGTTGATATGTTCATTGACACCTGCTGCTATCCAATCCAATCCTGTCCATAAAATCCAGATGGATGGAAACCCTATTTTCCATCCATCTGGAGGATTGGTTTGGAAAGGATCGGATGAAAACAGACAGGCAGTCAATTTTCATCTGATCTCCCATAAAGCAGAGCGGGGATCTGACAGGTCTGTCTCAACACAGAGAGAGGAGATGGACCTGTCACCCGCCTGCTCAGCGGGTATCGGCGGATCGATCCCAGCTGAACAAAACGGAGCCTGCCAGGAGGAAAGCCCCTGTGAAAAGACCCTTACACATGACTCATACTTACAAACAGAGGGAGACAGCAGAAAGTGAGAGGAAATCTACTCCTAGGAAGGGAAATTTACTCCTATAAGACTTATCATGAGAAAAAAGTGTCTCCACTAGGGATGATCGAACTTTTCAAAAGTTCGGTTCGGCCAGAACATCCAAACTTCCCGAAAGTTCGGCCTGGATTTCAGAACCCCATTGAAATCAATAGGACCCGAACTTCGGTAATCAAAAAACACCATTTTGAAGCCCTAAAACCCAATAAATGCCCCTAAAAAGTGCCTAGGGTTCTGGGTCATACCACAGGGACTATTAATCACACAAAAAAAAGTTCTTAAAAATTGTCATTTTTGATAGAGAGCCAATTATTGAAAAAATTAAAAAAACCAGAACCAGAACCATAAAAAAAGAAAATTGTTTGTATTAGGTCACTTATAGAACAGGAGAGTGGCTTCTCTCTTTTCACACCCGGTTTAGTAGCAAGCGTTTTTTTGGGCATTTTTTGGGGTCTTTTGAGGCAGGCAAAACATCTGAACTTGTGTATACGGGTATATATACACACATACTTATATGTATATATACACCTAGACATATATAGGTGTGATAGTAGCAGAAATATATATATAAAATATATATGTATATATACACACATACTTATATGTATATATACACCTAGACATATATATAGGTGTGATAGTAGCAGAAATATATGCTTGCGCTAATGAAATCATTTACACTAATATGGCTCCACTCCTATAACACCTATATATGTCTAAGTGTAAAATACATATAAGTATGTGTGTATATATACCACTATACACAAGTTCAGATGTTTTGCCTGCCTCCAAAGAACCAAAAAAATGCCCAAAAAAACGCTAGCGCCAAAAAAAAACGCCCAGGTGTGTTGTTGCAGGCATTTTTTTGGGGGTTTTTGGAGGCAGGCAAAACATCTGAACTTGTGTATAGTGGTGTATATATACACACACATACTTATATGTATTTTACACTTAGACATATATAGGTGTTATAGGAGCGGAGCCATATTAGTGTAAATGATTTCATTAGCGCAAGCATATATTTCTGCTACTATCACACCTATATATATGTCTAGGTGTATATATACATATAAGTATGTGTGTATATATACCCGTATACACAAGATCAGATGTTTTGCCTGCCTCCAAAAACCCCCCAAAAATGCCTGCAACAACACACCTGGGCGTTTTTTTTTGGCGCAAGCGTTTTTTGGGCATTTTTTTGGGTTCTTTGGAGGCAGGCAAAACATCTGAACTTGTGTATATGGGTAATTATACACACATACTTATATGTATATATACACCTAGACATATATAGGTGTGATAGTAGCAGAAATATATGCTTGCGCTAATGAAATCATTTACACTAATATGGCTCCGCTCCTATAACACCTATATATGTCTAAGTGTAAAATACATACAAGTATGTGTGTATATATACCACTATACACAAGTTCAGATGTTTTGCCTGCCTCCTAAAACCCCCAAAAAATGCCTGCAACAACACACCTGGGCGTTTTTTTTTTTTTGACGCTAGCGTTTTTTTGGGCATTTTCTTTGGTTTTTTGGAGGCAGGCAAAACATCTGAACTTCTGTATAGGGGTATATATATATACACACACACTTATATGTATTTTACACATACACATATATAGGTGTGATAGGAGCGTAACTATATTGGTGTTAATTATTTCATTAGCGCAAGTAGTGTTTTCTGCTCCTTTCACACCTATATATGTGCAGGTGTATACATACATACATGGGTGTGTATATATACCCCCTATACACATGTTCAGATGTCATGCCTGACTCCAAACATGTGCTCAAAAAATCCCTATAGACGCCTGCAGCCAAAAAGCAAGCTGACAGGGGCGAAGCCATATTACTGCAGCGAATGTGACTTCAGAGAAACTATCTTTTCTCTATAGCGGTCACCCTGATATGGAAGGGTTTGGTCACCCTGCCATAGCAGTCAGTGTCAGTTCACCCTACACTACAATACGGTCACCCTGGCACTTAACACTTTCCCTACAGAAACTAAATTTTTGTATCTAACTAAAGTGTAAAAGAGCACCCTAACTACACTAGATATCCCTTTCCTCACACTAATAAATGCTAAATGACACTTTGTAGCAGAAGTCACAGAACTGCTTCCACTCTCTTCCATGTCCCTGTATAACAATGCTAGGAATTTGGCGGGGGCTATCTTATATACTGGGGGGCGTATTCACTAATGATTGGCCTATGGACCCCCTAGTCACTCCAATCACATTCCTAGCATTCTCCTGCCCCCTCAATTGGCTTTTGCTACTGGTTCTGGTCCAATCATGGGCTTTTAAAGCCCATTTCCTGTCCCATTGCATTTTGGTTGGTTCTGGTTGCCGAATTCCAAACTTTTTCAGCAAAAAGTTCTAAATTCGGCCGAACCTTGAACAGTCAATGTTCGGGTCGAACCGATGGTCGACCCGAACCGTTCGATCATCCCTAGTCTCCACTAAAGCTTTATCACTAATCCTTATTTTCACAACAACCCAAAATTTACAAAATTCAACTGTCACAGGGACAGAAAATGAGGTGAAATCTTCTAAACAGGGTGCCCGGAAGTGAGGATGTGAGTGTGGGCTGTGTATCTCCTCGCTGAACACCTCTCCCGCCGGAGCTGACAGAGACGCCGCGAGGACGCCCTAAAACAGCGGAGCTAGAGAGCCGGAACTTGGCTGTGATCCAACCGCCGACATCTGAGCAGCTCGTGCCTCGGGAGGGGAGAGAGGAGCAGCTGTCCCGTGCGTGGAGTGAGAGGTGGAACCCGGCTAGATCCCGCCGTTCGGAGCGTGGGCGGCCTGACCGGGTAGGGGACCGTGTCCCGGACCTCCCGCTGGGTGTCTCCGCCGCCAAGCTTCTTGCTGCTGGAGCGCGCCGGGGTAACGGTGTGGAGAAGACAAGGAGAGTAGAAGGAGGAAATAGGACATCAGCCTCTTGAGCTCCCGCACTGTAGAGAAAAGGAGGTGGGATACCCGGTTTGAACAGCCGGCCCGAACAAGCACAAGATACCTATTGCAGGTCATTATATTATTTTAAAGCTCCTTAATGTGAAGAGTTTCCCCCAGAGAAAAAGGACTGTATACCTACCGAAAGAGGACAGCTTCGAACGTGGGTGAGATAATACCTTTTTGTTCTTTTTCTACCTATATCTACCTATTTCCATTGCTTGTGGGATGGCCATAGACTGTGATATCCATAGCAGGTAAAGAGGAAGAAAAAGGGACTACATCCCCTCTGTGCCGGATACCTGTTTGCCTCTTGGTGTTATTGAAATAAAGCCTACTAGAGGAATTATTGGAAACTGGGAGAGAACTGGTTATTGAACTAAAAAGGAAAGCATGACATTAACTAAAAAAAGGAAAGGAAAGAAAAACACGATAAAAGTCAAGATAAATAAACCAGAAGGAGAAATAGATAAATATTTTGCTAATAATCATAAAACGCCAAGGGAAGTAAAAATGGCAAGATGTGGAAACAGTGCCCTAACAAGCCCAGAGTCAGGGGATGTGCCGAGCTCTATGACTACTTCTCCTACCTCGGAGAATTATCTGGAAAGTCCGGAGACGAGACAAAGGGAGAATGAAATATCTTGTAATTATGCACAGAGCTTGGAGTGCAGCGCGGAGTTAAAAGCTATGCTACAAGCTCTACCAACTAAAATAGACATAGAACAGATGGTGCATAAAATAGAGGAAGCACATCAGAGAGAAATGCAGGAAATTAAGAAAGATATACAAAATATTTCGCAAGCTCTAGTAGAGGAATCAAAGGCCAGAAAAGATATTGAAGAGAGAGTAACATCATTGGAATTAACAAGAGACATACAAAAGGAGATAGATGAGAAGATACAATTACAGTTGGAGGAGATAGAAAACAGAAATAGACGTAATAACCTACGCATAAGATGCATACCTGAAACGGTGGGAAAAGAGAGATTATTAGAAGTAGCGGAAGATATTTTTAAACAGATCATGAAGGACAAATATCCGGAACAACTAGAGATAGAAAGAATACATAGAACCACTGGCCCCAGAAATAAGGATGAGAGAAGCCCAAGGGATGTGATCTGCAAACTATTTCACTACGTACATAAAGAAGGGATTTTAAGACTGGCATGGGAATCCCAGGATATAAAAGTGGAAGGAGGGTTAGTTAGGATATATGCAGACATCGCCAGAGGAACATTGAGAAGAAGAACTCTTTTGAAACCGCTATTAGACCTGGCAAGAAAAGCAGGATGTACATACAGGTGGGGGTTCCCATTCTCTGTAACATTCCGTAGGAACGGACAGTATTTTAACCTTAGGACATATCAGGACAAGACGGCATTTTTCCGGTTTATTGAAACAGATCCTATTCAAATAGTGAATTGGCTGAACCGATTGCCCAGCGAAAAACCGTCAACATACCTTCAACAAAGGGAGAAAAGATCAGAGATACTATCAAGAGAAGAAAGAAGATAAAGAGACTTAACTATTAAGAGATTGTAGTGAGGTCCCCTTATGGGAATTAAGGGTTAATAATCTCCCCCCCTTTTTTTTTTTTTTTTACACAATTTTTTAAATTCTTGATGGAAGTTATTCCTCTAATCACTAATTTTACGGGGGATTTTGGGAGGGGGATTTTGGGAGGGGGGTTATTTTTTTTTTTTTTTTTTTTAAACCCCCCCTTTTTTTTTTTTTTTTTTTTTCACATAATTTTGAAACTATGATGGAAGTTATTCCTCTAATCACTAATTTTTGGGGGATTTTGGGGAGGGGTTCCCCCCTCCATTTTTTTTTTTTTTTTTTACACAATTTTGAAACTATGATGGAAGTTATTCCTCTAATCACTAATTTTTGGGGGATTTTGGGGAGGGGTTCCCCCCCCTTTTTTTTTTTTTTTTTTTTTCCCTTTTCACATAATTTTGAAACTATGATGGAAGCTATTCTTCTAATTACTAAACTTATGGGGGATTGATAGATTAACAATTGGGGGGAGGAAAGAAGGAGGGGATTGAATTAGTGAATTTGAAAATGTGGTGATGTTTATTATGTGATGAATGACGCTCAGGGGATCGAGGGGAGGGATGGTTGGGGAAGGGAGAGAAGGGAAGAGGGAGGTTATTCTCAAACCTGCTACCTCCCCACCTATCCCCAGGGCCATAAGTTAGACATTTTAATGTCCTTTGGTAATTTAATGAGAAGGGAAGGCCTCTATTTACTGGGGGAAACTGAAGAATATGAAGGGAAAAGGAAACTCCGGTAAATCTTAGAATAAAAAAAGGATAGAATGAGCACATAAAAAACGGCGGGAGGAGGTGGAGGAGAGTCCACAGAGAATCACTTCAGGGCACGACCCTATCTATAGAGTCACACAAGTGGCACGAAAGTGACCGTGTGAAATAAGGATAAGTTTTGTTATTATCCGAAACTACGGGGGAGAGGGTCGCTCTCTTGTGGAGATCGTCCCCCTCAAACCCGTAGGAAGGGGGGTAAAGGGAGGGGTGGGGGTTTAGGGAAAGCGGAGGGGTTTTTTTTTTTTTTTTCTCTCTCTCTCTCTATCTTCCTCCTTTTGCTCGTTTTTGCGTCACGAGCTAAGGATGGAAAATATAAAGGTGGTATCATATAATGTCAAGGGACTCAATGTACCAGAAAAAAGACACATGCTATTATCTGACCTAAAGCAGTTACATACTAGTATAGCACTGATCCAAGAAACGCATTTCAGGACGGATAAACTACCCTTTCTTAAAAACAGAAATTTCCCTTATGCATATCATTCCACTTATACACAATCTAAAGCAAGAGGAGTCTCCATACTTATTGCAAACTCTGTCCCTTGGACTTTCCAAGATAAAATGCAAGACCCGGAAGGAAGATTTCTGTTTGTGAAGGGGATAATAGGAGAAATACAAATAACAATAGCAACAATTTATGCGCCCAACAACAGACAGGAAAGGTTCATAGCTAAAGTAATAGAGAAATCTATGAGGTTTTCAGAGGGACAGTTAATTATGGGAGGAGACTTTAATTGCCCATTAACACCAGCATTGGATACATCTACAGGGACATCGACTTTTTCAGCAGGAAGGAATAAAAAAATTTTAAAGACAATATATAAAGCTCAACTTATAGATGCATGGCGGTTACAACACCCCTCTGAAAAAGAGTACACCTTTTTTTCTACGCCGCATAAGACTTATTCTAGAATTGATTTTTTTCTTATACCACATGCACAATTACAATCAGTTCAAAAAACAAGTATAGGTAGTATCACATGGTCAGACCACGCACCTATATCCTTGCTGTATAATTTGGTGGTGAACTCTGCACAGGGGAGGAGCTTCTGGAGGCTAAACGAAAGTCTGCTACAAAAGGAAGAGATATTAAGGGAAGTTGAGAAAGAAATGAAAAGTTTTTTTGAAATAAATGAACAACCAGACTGTAAGATGGGAATACTCTGGGAGGCACATAAGGTAGTTGTGAGAGGACTCCTTATAAAACATGGAGCACGTATTAAAAAAGAAAGGAATGAGCAATTATCACAGCTATTGGGAAAACTTAGAGAATTAGAGATAGAACATAAACAAAGACCAATAGATGTAACCTTGGTTGAGTTAAAATTAGTCAGGAAACAGATAACAGACCTGTTACAGTATAAAGCAAAAGCTGCATTACAAAGATGCCGCAAATTAAACTATGAGGCGGGAGATAAATGCGGGAAAGTACTGGCTAGAACTGTGCGTGAGCAGAGGACAAGAGCTTATATACCATCTATCACATCAAGAGAGGGAATTAAAAAGACTTTGCCAAAACAAATATTGAAAGAATTTGAGATATACTATACTTCTCTATATAATCTACAGGAGGCACCCCCTCAACAGCAAGATATGGATCAGTATCTGGTACAGTCACAGATGCCTAGACTCTCAGAGGAGGACCGGGAAAGTCTGGAAGCCGAGATTACACTAGAGGAAATAAAACAGGCAATTGGAGCCATGAATCCCGGGAAGGCGCCTGGCCCAGACGGCCTAACGGTACAATATTACCGGGTACTGTTCCATATCTTGGGACCGTATATGGCAAAGCTGTATAATGCATCAGGTCCAGAAGGGAAACTAGCGAGAGATACACTTACAGCTCATATCTCGTTAATATTAAAAGAGGGTAAGGACCCAGCGGCATGTGGCAGCTATAGGCCAATATCCCTATTAAATGTGGATTTAAAAGTACTGACTAAAATCTTGGCAAGTAGATTGGCAGAATTCCTTCCAAAATTAATACACCTAGATCAGGTAGGCTTTATGCCATCTAGAGAGGCAAAAGACAATACAACAAGAATCCTCAATTTGATGCAAGTAGCAAAAGAAAAAAAGATCCCTTATGTTGTGCTGAGTACGGATGCAGAGAAGGCATTTGATAGAGTGGGATGGCCGTTTCTGTTTTCCGTACTCAGACACATCGGATTAGGAAAAAATATGCTAGAGAAGATTACTAGGGTGTACACGGAACCGATAGCTAGAGTAAAGGCCAATGGGTTATTATCAGAAGCTTTCCCAATAAGGAATGGTACTAGACAGGGATGTCCCCTGTCACCCCTCCTGTTTGCCTTAACGGTGGAACCTTTTCTGTGCAGGGTCAGACTGAATCAGGATATTGAAGGGATAGAGGTAAAAGAAGTGCAATATAAAGTAGCTGCTTACGCAGATGATTTATTATTTTCCCTGACTAAACCGGGTATCTCACTGCCAAATCTCCTACAGGAATTTAGAAAATTTAATAACCTGTCCTATTTAAAGATTAACTATGGAAAATCAGAAGCAATGGGCGTAGGATTATCTATAGCTCAAATTAACCTATTAAGAGACAGTTTTGGCTTTAAATGGAAGAAGGACGCAGTGAGATACCTGGGGACTTATATACCAGCAAGGTTAATACAGGTGTTTGACCTTAATTTTTTACCACTTTTGGAAATGACTAGGAAACTACTTAAACAGTGGAATGGCGGGCTACATTCTTGGTTCGGTAAATGCAACTTATTAAAAATGATAGTACTACCTAAATTTTTATATCTATTACGTGCCTTGCCAGTTAAGATACCAAGCGCGTTTTTCAAGACAATACACTCTCTTTTTGTAAAGTATATATGGGCCCATAAAAGACCCCGCATAGCACGTAGAACTTTAACCCTACCGAAAAAGAATGGGGGTCTGGCTGTACCAGATGTCCGAGTCTATTATCTTGCAGCACATATGAGCAGGATATTGGATTGGTGGCATCATTCAGAAAATAAACTTTGGGTACAAATTGAACAGACTCAAACAGAAATAGACTTAAAGAGGGCGATATGGGTCTACCAGTGGTTGCCTAAGGAGTTGAAAAATCACCCAATAATAGGAAATACACTGCGGATATGCTCGCATCCGAGCATATATAGTAAACTAACGAAGAAGGAATCACCTTTATTTCCAATATTAGGGAATCCGCAGTTTACTCCGGGCTTAGACTCCAGAAGCTTTATACAGCTGAGAGAAAAGAAACAGGAACAGGCTTCATCATTTCTTATACAAAATAACTGGGTTTCGATCAGTGAATTGCTGGAGAGAGATGGTGCATATAGCTTATCTTTCTGGCAAGCAGCGCAACTACATCATTTCCTGGACTCCATACAGGACTCAGAGAAGTATGGTAGAGCATTAACAAAATTTGAAAAGCTATGTGTAGAACCAGGGAAACTACTACGTACACTGTCAATCTCCTACGATTTACTGATGGAACCAGAAGAGCAAGTTAAACCTCAGTGGGTGGGAAAGTGGGAGAAGGATTTAGGGTTTGAGTTAACAGAAGGGCAGGTGCAGAGAATAGTGAGACTAACTTTTAAACCAGCAAGATGTACCAAGACTCAAGAGATGAACTATAAGTTCATGATGAGATGGTATATTACTCCTGAGAAATTGCATAATTGGTATCCAAGAGAAACCAGTGAATGCTGGAGATGTAAAAAAGAAATAGGTATGCTAGTCCATATTCTCTGGACATGCACAGAAGTTAAACCCTTTTGGGGAAGAGTAAAGGAGGTAATCCAGAAATTTACTGAAAATAGAATAGAGGAAAAACCAGCCCTTTTTCTGCTGCACTTGTCGGATATACCGACAAAGAGTTACGAAAACTCGATCGTCCCATTTTTGATAAATGCAGCAAAGGCATGTATACCGAGTAATTGGAAAAAAGCACACCCCCCCTCGATAGGAGAATGGGTAAATAGAGTAGAGGAAATAAGGAGAATGGAGGAAATGATTGCATCCTCTCAGAATAGGCAGGGAAGATATAAGAAAATATGGGAGGAGTGGAGTCAATTCATAATCTCGGAAGAAGGGAAACAACTTACAATAGGATAAAGTAATCTGGAAAAACTTATTGATTGCTTTGATCACTTGAACATTGGCTATGGATGGAGGGGTGAGGGGGGGAGAGAGAGGAGGAGAGAAAACTTATGGGGGTTTTCCCTTTTTTTTTTTTTTTTTTTGGGTTTTGATAGGGAGGGAGGGAGGGAGGGAGGGAGGGAGGGAAGAGAGAAAAAATGTAGGAATATAAGAGGTAAAAAGTGGAAGAGGAAGATTAAATTACGTGTTAAAAAATGTTGTAAATTTCACTTTGAAGTAATGTTTGTATTTTGTTTTTTGTATGAATATTCCTGAATAAAAAATTTCATATTTGAAAAAAGAAATCTTCTAAACAGGGGCACAGGCAGCAAAACAAATGTTACAGGGGTGATAACATTTCCCTATGCTATTTCAAAAAATGTAAAAAATATTTTTTTGGCATACATGCAAGTTCAACTTAAGAACAAATCTTCAGAACCTATCTTGTTTGCAACCCTGAGACTGCCAGTACAGAAAAAAAAACTGAAAATAACTGCCATTTTTTTAATCCAATATTTCGTTATTGGTTTTCCTGAAGTAACTGCCATTTTTACGTAACGATGACTAAATTCTGAGCCAAAGTAGTCATAAGAATCTTAGTGGCCAGGAAAATAAGTACAGAGCATAGGGTTCCATAGCAACATTTTGATAAGGACCCCATAACCTCTCTCTACAATACCACTACAATAACGTAATTGATCTTAACATAATTGGAGAGATTTATTAAAACTAGTGTGCACAAAATCTGGTGCAGCTGTGCATAGTAATAAATCACCTTCTAACTTCAGCTTGTTCAGTTTAGCTTTGCCATTGCCAATATAACCTAGAAGCTGATTGGTTAATATGTAAAAATCTGATTCTGAGTGCACCAGTTTAGTTCTGTCTAGTTCAGTGACAGGGAGCAGTAGAACTGTCAGCAAAGTCAGTACACCACTAGGGACCCATGCTGTGGATAGAACTTGCCAGGAAAGACAAGCAATGAAAATAATTCATCATAAAGCTTAATTGCAGATATGGCAATATTTGAATCCAGCTCGGACCATTGTAAATATGCTTGTGCTATATTTGACTGATCCCCCTGGAAGCAGAAAATCACTGCAATGAGCACTGCTACTACAATGATTGATGCTCACTTGCCACATGTGCCACTCAGAGAATTTGGTATAAATTCTAAAAACTCCCAATTCCTTTCAACAACCACAGCAAGTAGTGTAAAGAGTTGTAGTAGCAATGATATTTAATGGCCATAATGTTATGTTGTATTATGACCAACAGTTTAAAAAAAAGTAAATAATAGCAAAAGTTATAATTTAATACAAATTTGGATCCCCCTGTTTGTATCTTTTGTTTAATATATAATAAATATACGTTGCATTAATATTACTATTTTAATTAATGTATTACACAATATAATAATATTATGCTAATATTTTTGCTAATTTACTTGAAAAAAGAATACTATTTAGTTTAAGATCCAGTGTGAAACACAGGTACAGTTTAACCAGACCCGATTTGGTCCTTATAGGGCAAAAAGTAAATTATGTCAGATATCAAAGGAAGGACTTAAAAAATACACTGTGTCTTTTATTCCCAGAGAAAAGGCTGCATAAGTTTGTTTTGCCTTGATTCCCAGCATTCATTTATTTACGCTTAAGTCTCAGCTTAAACAGCCAATTTAAAATCTAGAAATCAACATTACAGCATAAGTAATTCCCAAATAAAAAATTCTACAAAAGATTATTGTTCTTATGTTACCTGTGTTTATTTGCATTTAAAGTGTTACTAAACCCACAACAGTAAAATCAGTCTGTATATGCAGTAAAATATGCTTGTTATACCCCCTGTGGAACATAAGGGGTTACTCCTCTGCATTGTGTAAAAAGGCTGTTTGATCCTGTATGCACAGATCCTCCTCTTCTTCCACTGACTCCAAAACATGTCCAGATAAGACAGAGTAAATGGGGTCAGGCTGCACATGCTCAGTTTAGTGTGTATCGCTAGATGTTTTTTTTTTTTTTGTTTCTTGGGAAAGCACGTGAACAGCACAGGACAAATCAGCACTGTCCAGGCAGAGGGTCAGAGGTCCTGATAGAACAACCAGGGCAGTGTTAAAACTACTCCTACAAGCTTTAACCAGGCACTGGTAGAAGTAACAAGACTGCTATATAGTGCTGATGAGAAAAGGTATTTAGCAGCTTTTATTTACTATAAAAGTTGCATTTCCATGTTCTGCGTACTGTGGGAGACCAGATATAGTAAATGCAGGGTCCTGGGTTTAGTAACACTTTAAGCCCCAATTAGATTAACAAACATTTTAAAAACTAGAAGTGAACATTGTGGTGTCATTTATTCCCAGAAAAAGCACCCCAAATATTGCAGTGAATATTCACACTGTCTTTAAAGGCTTTTACTAGACCATTTTGTCACCAAGACACAAGTCATAATCTGCATTATAGTGTATTTCTTTCACTGTCTCCCAAAATATTGTAGTGAGCATGTGTACACTCTTAAAAACTATAACAAAGCTACTTTACTCACAAGATCCAAACCAGCCACGGAGCCAAACCAGCCACAGAGCCATTTCAGCCACAGAGCCAAACCAGCCACGGAGCCAGACCAGCCACAAAGCCAGACCAGCCACGAAGCCAGACCAGCCATGAAGCCAAACCAGCCACAGAGCCATGAAGCCACGGAGCCAGACCAGCCACGGAGCCAGACCAGCCACGGAGCCAGACCAGCCACGAAGCCAAACCAGCCACGGAGCCAAACCAGGCACGGAGCCAAGCCAGTCACGGAGCCAAACCAGCCAAGGACACACTTGCAGAGTTTGTTTTACAATGTTGAAGCAGATTGTGTGTGATACACACAGAAATGTATATCTGCCTGGAATAAAACTATGGGATGTCACCCATGTCTGCAATAAAAGTGTGCAAAACATGCAATAGGGAAGATTTACCAAAAGGGAGTGTGCAAAATCTGGTTCAGCTCTGCATAGAAACCAAACAGCTTCCAGGTTTTATTGACACAGCTTAATCAAACAAGCTGAAGTTAGAACTTACAAATTTCCTTTACAGCTTCCATGCACAGCTGCACCAGATTGTGAGTGTTCTGGTCTCAATATATAGGTGGACATTTTCAGCAATGACCACCAGCATGCCCTTGACAACAATCTGAATATATCTTCCTAATCTGCTTTAACATTGTAAAACAAACTCTGCAAACTCTCTGTGTGTCCGTGGGAGAATGTATATAAAAATAGAGAGACTTTTTTTAAGCTTTCAGATATCCCTGTAAAAACTGTCAAATCTTTCCCTAATCTACTAGACAGCTGCACAGCACACTGGGATTGATTTACTAAAACTGGAGAGTGCAAATTCTGGTACAGCTGTGCCTTATAGCCAATCAGCTTCTAATTTCAGCTTCTTCAATTAAGCTTTGACAAAAAAAACCTGGAAGCTTATTGGTTTCTATGCAAAGCTGCACCAGTTTTTGCTCTCCCTAGGGAGACGTCTTTACCTCAATAAGCATTAAGAACAAGCATAAACATTTAAATTTCCTTACCTTCTGTGAGCTTTCCCAAAATACTCCAAATCAACACCAAGATCTCAAAGATTTTGGTCTTCTAGATTGAAGACTTTACAGAAAGATTAGAGTTTTCATTGTATCAGCCTCTTAGATAGGTTGCTAATTCATATAAACATTTAGTTTCTGGATGCAGGGTAGTCAGCCCAGTTTTGTATAGTTGTTCACTTGGTTTTTCCCTAGGCTCATTGGGGTTGTAATCTCCCATTTTTGCCAGTAGGTGTCACTGGCACCACTGTCTATAGCAGGGATCTCCAACCTATGGCCCTCCAGCTGTTGTGGAACTACACCTCCCATGAGGCATTGTAAAACTCTGACATTCACAGACATGACTGGGCATAATGGGAATTGTAGTTTCTGAACAACTGGAGGACCATAGTTTAGAGACCCCTGGTCTATAGTATGAGGTTTCCCTGCCAGGCTTATTTATGAATACTCAAATTTCCCCCAGCTATTTCCATAGGAGGTACAAGCCACTGGGGCATGATGAGGGAGGGTATACATTTTTGGAGAGGCCATGTGTTTGCTCTCTTGCATAAGGATGATGAGGCCTGAGAGGCTGTTGCTTGACTGTTTATGCTGCTAGGCCCAAAAGCCTGTTAGAGGCCTAGCATGTGCTGGGTATACAGCCCTACACATCTGGCCTAGGAGATTCACCAGTTGAGAAAGCTGCCATCTATGAAGGCCTTGCTGCTGAACTACATTGATGCTTATCAGGGTTCTGGCTTTGGCAGAACCTGGGGGCCTATTCCTGCAACTTCAAGGACACCCTGGAGGATCCAGTCTACCTATACTTCACTAGAATGCAACAGGATGTTAAGTCTGGGCAGCTAATCAGTGGCCTTGTGAGTAAAAGACTGTTTGATGATGGCTTCAAACATGCTTTGGACAAACATAGATCTATACGCAGAAAAAAAAAAAAAAACATGTATCAAAAAAAAGTATTTACCACTTTTCGTATTACTTCGTCCTGTCGAATTCACATGACCATTACATCAGGTGATATTTGCTAATTCTCACTGGCCATTTGTCTTCATTCTGTCTGTTCTCTTCCAATGGAAAGGAAAACCATACCTTGAAGAAATCATTTTCACCTTCTTTCCTGGTGGGGTCTTCTCCTATCTTCAGACACAGATCGATCCCAGATGGGGTGTCCGACAGGTGGGACCTGACCCGCCAAACATTTTGCCAGGATGAAGTCTGTTGTTATGCTTACTTATCTGTGATCTTGAGTTTGTTGTTTACATAGTTATTGTAATTATCCTCCATTGGCAGTACCATTGTAAAACTGCACCTTTTATTATTACCTGTGACTGTTTTTGAATGTACTGTTTCTTTTTGAAAAACCTAATAAAATTTATTGGAAAAAAAAAAAGAATTACATTTATCAGTGCCTGTAAAACAGTGCATAAAAGCAATAGTAATCAAAAAGTATCCTTTTTATCCCACAAATCAAATTGAAAATGTCAAATATAAAGTGACAATTCAAAATATAATAGCCAGGCAGGATGACAGCATGTAGTGAATCTTCCTTATATATAGCAATGGCATCCTCAACCAGAGATCTTCCACCTGTGAGAAAAGGAAGGAAAACACCCCTGCAATCACATTGGTGTGTACATATACCTTACCAAATACATATGTCCCCTAATCAAGGCATGGTCAAAGAACACTTATGGTGCAATCAACATCAAGCTATCCAATAGTCTTCATCTGTTTTAAATATTTGACTCACTTGTTCAATTCCAAAATGTTCACCCAGGAACAGATGAAGCTAAGATAAGATTTCAGTCCTATTGCATTATTTATTACAATCATGCAGAGTTGAATTATCTATAAAGTTCTTATGAGACTCTTTTAGTTCTCCAGGTCTTTCTTCACGAAATTCACTTCAGAGACAGATTTTTCATCAGCTCAAAATGACCTTGCTGCGAGTGAACTGCAGCTGATAGAAAGTCCTTGCTTTGTGCTCAGGGTCTCCAGCAACAGCGTCGAAAAATAGATGAAGACTATTGGATACCTTGATGTTGTTTTCACCTTGTTCTGGGTTCACATACTGTATGCATTCGGTAAGGTACATGTACACTAGCTGTGTTTAACTGAAGACTATTTTCAAGGCTGTCAAGTCTTCTAAAGCCTTGTACACAAAATCAGTTTATCGAATGATCTTTCGTCCATTTTTTGTTGCATGCTAGTCTCATATCGAAAGTGAAGAGGTTACTTTCATACGAAAATTCCCGTACGACAGAATTCAACTTCAGAAGTGATGTCATGTGTTGAATTGTTTTGTGTTCTTTCGTTTCTGAGCATGCGTAGTCTTGCTCTTACGTTTTTTTTTTGGATGAAAACTGTACTAATTAAATGAAAATCAGACGTTGTGTTGAAGTACGATACAAATTTTTAAGCCTGCACATCCAGTTTTTGTCGTCCGAAACTTCGTAATCGGCTGTCAAAAGCACTATACTAAAAATCTGAAAATCGGCCGATTGCTCATCGGACGAAATTTTACTTCCGATTTTCATATCCTGTGTATGGGCCTTTAGTGTTACAACTTAAGGCCCGTACACACAATACGAAAATTGGAAGTAAAATTTTGTCCGACGCTCCTAAGGACACCTCATTCCTTTTATTAGGACTCTTTTCTCCTCTGAATTGGTTACTAAATCAGTGCTGTCCAGGGGTTCATATTCAGAATATGAAGCTGATAATGAGAGTTCCCGCTGCTTTCATCTGTCATGCTCAAATTCTGGAATGCTAAGATAGACTAAGATAGACTAAGGGAGGGTAATGAGTGTAGAGGGTCCGTGAGCAAGGGTATTATGTCATCCGTATAAAGGCCTATTTTGTGATGTGTGTCTCTGACTCTTATTCCAGATATTGAAGGGTTGGGGCGAATATGTTCAGCCAGTGGCTCCAAAATTAGGGAAAATATGAAAGAGAGCCTTGCCGTGTTCCATTTGTAATGGAGAAAGGGGCCGAGAGGAAGCCAGAGGTCCAAACCTTAGCAGTAGGGTAGGAGTACAGGGTGGTGATGGCTGAGATAATTTGTCCCTGGAATCCAAACCTCCACAGCACTTCAGTCATGTAGGCCCAATGTACCCTATCAAATGCTTTTTCAGCATCTAAAGAAATTAACAAGGAAGGTATGTTGCGGTGTTCGACCCACTGGATGAGATTTATGGGACATCTGGTGCCATCGGAGGTTTGGTGGCCAGGGATGAAGCCTACTTGATCAGAATGAATGAGGTGTGGGGTGAGTTGGGAGTTATGGTTGGCTAGGAATTTGGCATAAAGCTTGGTGCTTGAGTTAAGAAGAAAGATAGGGCGAAAGTTAGCAGGGTTGTCAGAAGGTTTGCTTGGTTTGGTAACAATAATGGATTCTAAGAATTCTTGGGAACTGGATCCACAGTCTATTATGCTATTAAATGTATCAGTCAGATAAGGGGATAGACAATCGGTGAATTGTCTACAATATTTATTTACAAAGCCGTCAGGGCCATGAGATTTATGTAGGGGGAGGGACTTAATGGCTTTGACTACTTCTGTGGGTGTGATTGGAAAGGATAAATCTGCAAGTTGGGGTTCTGTCATACACGGGAGATTAATGGAGCTTAAAAAATGGCAGAGAACTTCTGGGGTTGGGGATTGGAATGTGGGTTTGTCGCTTGGTTGTACAATGTGAGGTAAAACTGATGGAACTGTTCCGCAATCTCTGATGGGTTGAACACTTTTCAGATGTTGTTGGATTTTAAAAATGGAATCTTTGTCACTGCTGCCCCACGCTTGTGTTGTTTGACTAAGAAAGCACCAGATTTGTTGTTAATGCATAAAAGGAAAGGGGAAATCTTTTGATGTGATAATCAAAAGAACGCTGGAAGATTGTGCTGAGTTGAGATCTTAGATCCTTCAGTTTAGCCGTAGTGGTAGGGTCAATTTGTCGTTTGTTTTGTGTTTCTCAGAGATGTATTTGGGAAGTTAGTTGATTGATGATATGCATCCGTTGGTGTTTCACGTGGGCTGCCATTTTGATAAATATTCCTCTCATAAAGGCTTTGTGGCTATTCCAGATTATCAAGGGGTCAGAAACTGCACCGGAAATGGTCATGAAGAAATTTTCAAGGGCAGAGTCAATCTGTTTCTGGTAATCAGGCTTGGTAAGAAGAGATGGGTTGAGTCTCTATGGATAGGGAAAACCACTATTGGGAGAGACAGAAAGTTCTAGAGTTATAGGGGCATGGTCAGACCAAGTGATCCCACCTATAGAGCCTGAAGTTTCTCTTTGCAGAGTAAACTTGTCTACCAGAAAGAGAAGGATTCTTGAGTATACTTTATGAGAAGAGTAGTAGAAGGTGACGTCTCTCTCATTGCCATGAATACACCTCCATGGGTCAAAGAGATCCTGTTGAGAGATAAGCGAGTTTAGAGAGGAGAGCAATCTGCAGGTGGAGCTTGTGGAGTCCATTGAGGGATCTAGGATTTTGTTGAAATCCCCACATATTGTTATGGGGTTGGTTTTGTAAGGTTGGAGTTTAGAGAAAAGGCATTTGAAAAAAGACTTTTGGTGGGTGTTGGGGGTATATAGATTTACCAAGGTCCTGTGAAAATGATTGATTGTTGCGGTGATAATGAGAAACCAGCCATTGGGATCAGCATCAAAGGAGTGCAGTTGGAAGGAGGTAGAGTCACGAAT
Organism: Pelophylax lessonae; assembly: GCF_965119305.1. Classification (NCBI taxonomy): domain Eukaryota; kingdom Metazoa; phylum Chordata; class Amphibia; order Anura; family Ranidae; genus Pelophylax; species Pelophylax lessonae. Next base: position 524,760,059 of record NC_138769.1, on the reverse strand, counting down.
GGCTATCATAACTCCTTTTCATTTGGAGTTGGCAAAAAAAAAACATGAGGGAATTTCGGGTGGGAGCATTTTGGTGGTTTAGAAGCAGCAAAATGCATTTCTTGAACACATACTATATCACTACTGGTAGAGAGAGCCTCTCTCCACAAGAGAGATATTTTAAAGGGGCTGTTAAGCGTTTAAGGATAATATTTTAAGTTGTATGAGAGGATGTAAATGTGTCAGATGTTGATTATTGGAAACATGATAGAGTTGACCCTCGGGGGAACTACTAGGCCTCAAAAACGTGGAGTGACAGACCAAATGCTGTGAGAGGTCATATGGGAGGGAGAGATTGTACCAGCCCTGAAGGGGGAGAGAAGGAGGAGGGGAAGGGAGTAGGTAAAAGAACAAGGAACATAAAATAGGTATACATTCTTGTGTGCATAGCACACCTTTAATCTGGGGTGGAGAAAAAATATCAACAATGAACTGTAAGAACAAAGATATCAAACGTCAACTAGTTTTAAACAAAGAAGCCCAGCATGGGGAAACTGTGTAAGTAGCTGCGTATGCTACGAAGTCAAAGCTAGTTTGATGGAATGGCCGGACTTAGGTATTGTCCACTTGGTACCATGCATCTGAGATGTGTTGTGGGAACATAGCATTAGAGGGGGTAGTGTTATAGGGTGGGGATAAACCCCAGTTCTGTAGCTGCTTCAGGCCTTGATTGAGGTGATGAATAGTCACAGATTTGCCCTGGAATGTGACTATGAGTTTTGTGGGGAATCCCCATTTATAGGAGATACTTCGCTCTCTCAGGGTGGATGTGATAGGTGCCAGTTTTTTGCATTTTTGTGCTGTAGCTGCGGATATGTCACTGTATATTTTCAGGGCTGTATACGGTTCTAGTAATGCTGAAATATTTTTTGCGGACAGGAGTATGCGCTCTTTCGTTTGGAAGAAGTGGAGACGAGTTAGCACATCTCTGGGTTTTTCCGCTGGAATGTGTGGCGGTTTAAAGTTTCTATGCGCTCTGTCAATAGTAAGGTGGTGAATGAGGGGCTAAGAAGTTTAAAGAATTGTTGGAGAAAAGAGGTCTGCCCTTCAGGGGGAATGGTCTCAGGGATGCCCCTAATTTTGAGGTTCCTCCAGCGAGAGTGGTCTTCTAGTTCCGCTAGTTTGGCGGTGACGCGTTGTAGTTCTTCTGCTTGATGTTGATGAGCATCAACTAATTCATTATAAGCTGGGACGTAATTACTGAATTGGGGTTCCAGAGTGTCTGTGCGGTTGCCCAGGTCATCGATCTGAGATTGCATGTGACACATTGATTTATTCATATCTTTCCTGAGGTCTCTTTGAAGAGAAAGGAGCATGTGTTTTCAGATACAGGGTTATCAGAGGCAGGTAATGCAGCTAATGTGATGGCTTGTTCCTCTTCCGAGTCAGGGTGAGTGTCAGCAGTGGTAGCTTGGTGGTAAGTCAGGTGTTTTTTGCTTACCAGTACCTGGTGAGATGGAGAGGCATGTGGAGAGGAGACTGCCCTTTTAGTGCTCTCTGGAGCGGATGTCCTTTGGAGCAGAGCAGTCCATGTTCTCTGTAGCAGCTGCTCTGTGTGGGATTTGTTTGCAATCAGATTCATTCTCATGCCTCATTTAAAGTCCCAACCCTTTCTCCTTTGATTCTGAATACAGGGATGGAGGTACAATGGTCAGTTGTAACCTCATTTAAAGTCCCACCCTCTTCCCCATATATACATGTTTTAGGAATGGAGGCATTTGACTCACTCTGATTGTACCCTGTTACTTTTTCGATGTCTGCGACATCAAGGGTGCTGGCCCTACTCTACTTTTGGGTCAGCAACTAGTATTACTATTTTTATCATATTTTTATTTATGTGTCATAATATATATATTTTTTTGTTAGGTATGTGTAAATGTTTAATACTCATGCAGGGATGGATGGTCGGCCCCTTGTCTCATCCCGGGAACTGCGATGCTCTGCTGCGGCTCTCGGTTCATTTCCTCCTCCTCCCTCCTTGTGACGGAGGGGGGGGTCTGGGCGGGGAGTGGCTGCAGCGCATCGGCGCCACGCCTCATCCGTGCCGGACATGATGCCACCACGGCGGTGGTGTATCAACGGTACGTTGATTTTGTCTACTGCGTTCACATATGAGGGAGTTTTGGCGCCATATGCCTGTTGAGTCTCTGACAGGATTGGTGCGCACTCCCTTCTGTGAACTGCCACTTGACGCTGGGAGCAGCTCTTGTGCTTGTTTGAGGGGGTACAAATGTACCTCCCCATCTGGGGATTGTTTACTTGGCACTTTTTCGATTGCACAATGGCTTTCAGACTTTCCATACATTACTATTTATTCACAAAAGGTAATCTTTCCATTACATTACATTACAAGTCTCTCACTCACTTATATGGTTATCTTTCATGCCTTTTTCTTTCTCTTCACTTTTCACTGCAGTGGGATGCTTGGGGTGTTGTCTACCCCCTGGTTTACTACCACTCAATTCCCTTTTCACCTTTTTCTTCATTCCTTTTTCCCCTTGTCAAACTTGTGGTCACTTTGGGGTCTTTTCTTCCCCTTCACTATTGTCTTTTTCACTTCATTGTATTCAATTAGCCTTCACCATATTCTTACTTTCTGGACAATTTTGGTACTTATTGCCAGCCTCACCATGCAGGGCACTCAGCTATTATACTAATTTGCATGATATTCATACTCTAGTTCATATATGAACATGCTTACTTTATCATCATATATATTTATAGGAACCATATTGGACGTCTAGCTGAGGCTGTGGTTTTCCCTCTTTATGAGATGACTTCTCTTTTACATCTTTTCCCTCTCACTCTACATGTGCATGGCATTGCTCCCTCAGTTCCCGAGTTAGACGGTCCAAAAGGCCCCCCTCCACAAGCCCCATGTGGCGATAATTCGAACCAACTTGTAAGTTATTTACCCATTGTGACAGACACTGCCCTGATTGGGCAATGACATCCTTAGACACTTGTCATATTTTTTGACATCTATATTTATTTTTCTTGCTAGACAAATCGATTGCTTCTGCTCCTGAAGAGCGTAGAAACACAAAACGCGTAGAGAATAACAGGATGCAATCTCCATGTAACCATTTTATACGTTTCTGTCTTTAATATTATTTCATCTCATTTTTGATCATTGATACATTGTATACTTCCCACATGTCTGTAACGCTCCTGCGTTTTACGTATGATGTGGATTTTCAGCTGCAGAAATATTCCACTTCAGTAGTCATGTAGAGAAACGCTGAGACACCAATCCCAACTCTCAATGACTCATCATGTGTGGATGATCTCAATTCAGCAAGTAAATACACACACTCAATAAGATGTTTCCTAGAGTGACTTATGTATATAGTAACACAGTGATGATAGGCTGAAGAGACAGGTTGGGTAGAGATGGTAGATGACAGACACTTGAAAGGAAATGTTCTTGAAAGTAAGATAGTAGCAGATGGGATGCAGATAGGTTTAGCAATCATGTATGGTAGTAGATGACAGAGTAGCAGGTGGACATACAAGAGAGATCAACCCAGTGCAAGAACAGGTGGTAGTAGGCTCAAGAGCTAGCAATCTTAGATAATGCAGATGTAGTAATAGTCCTTAGTATGCAGAGCTAGATAGTGTAAGCTTTAGTATAAAGGTTATGGAGGTTTCCCCTGTGGGGTACTTATCACTAATAGCAATGTAGCAGAGGAGAGGTTCGGCAAGAGCGGATGATCCGGTAGCGGGATACAGGGATCAGCGCAGGGTGGTTCCGACAGCGAGGTATGCTTGCAAGCATGAGAGCTTCAAGACAGGTTAGCATCAAGGCACAAAGCAGTTTGAACGAACACATGTGAGTGAGAGCCGGCGATCTAAATAGCCATCCAGTCCGGCGCTCAGTGATGACAGCATCAGTCTTAAAGGTGTATGCGCACCTTACCAAAAGAGAATGGTGGGGCGCATACACTTATGAAAGAGTAATTAGGGTACCCAAAGGTACCAGAACATTACAGTACCCCCCCCCCCCTTAAGGCCGGCTCCTGAAGGCCTCTGGAGCTGGTTTGTCTGGGTACTTCGCATGAAAATTGCGAATTAATCTAGAGGCATGTATGTCAGAGGTGTTTAGCCAGGTGTCGTCTTGGGGCCCATAGTTCTTCCATCGAACCAAGTACTGAAGTCTTCCTCTGTGGATACGAGAATCCAGAATCTCTTTTATCTCATATTCTTCTCCACCTTCAACTTGTACAGGAGGAGGAGGTGGGATAGTAGGCCTTATTCCTTGGTCAGGAACATGGGGCTTCAGTAGTGACACATGGAAAATGGGATGTATTTTGAGGTCTATTGGCAATGTAAGCTGTACTGCAGCTTTTCCAATAAGTTTCTTGATTGGGAAAGGTCCCAAGAACAGAGGTCCAAGCTTTTTGCTAGGGATTTTCAGTCTTAAATTTTTTGTTGAGAGCCAAACGAGGTCCCCGATAGCGTACTGAGGAGAAGGTCTTCTGCGAAGATCATAGTACTTCTTTTGTTGACTATGAGCGTGTGCAATGGTAGTATTAAGCAAACCCAGAGAGTCCTTTATTTGGGTAAGATAGTCTGAAGCTACTGGGTTATTTGAAGGAAGGATGCGTGGTGGAAGAATAAAGGGATGAAACCCATAGTTCAAGTAGAACGGACTCTGCTTGGTCGTACTGTGGGTTGCGTTGTTGTAGGCAAATTCTGCCAGAGGGAGAAGATCCACCCAATCATCCTGTTGGTAAGAAGTGTAACAACGTAAATATTGCTCGATGCATTGGTTGACTCTTTCAGTCTGTCCGTTGGTCTGCGGATGGTAAGGAGAAGTGAGCTTCCGCTCGATCCGTAGTATGTGACATAGTTCTTGCCAGAACTTGGAAATAAATTGTGATCCACGGTCAGACAGAAGAGTTTTTGGGATACCATGTAACTTAAAGACATGTTTCATCAGGAGTTCTGCCGTTTGTTTAGACGAAGGTAGTCTGCGAATAGCAATGAAATGTGCCATTTTTGTCAGATGGTCCACTGACACTAAGATGGTATTAAATCCTTTGGAAGGAGGCAATTCCACTATAAAGTCCAAGGACACAACTTCCCATGGAGTTTGGGGTATTGGTAGACTGCATAGTAGACCGGATGGTCTCGTAGTGCCAATTTTGGACCTGGCACAGACATTGCATGAAGAGACGAATTTTTGTATAGATGTTTTCATGTCAGGCCACCAGAATTGCCTGGTAATCAGATTAAGAGTCTTTGTCATACCCATATGTCCTGCCATAGGCACATCATGCGATAATTCCAAGATCTTGGTGCGTATGGTAGGTGGTATGTAAAGTTTGTCGTTGTAGTAGAGGAAGCCTTCTGCATCAGTATTTAGTTGTGGTGGGGGTGAATCCAAACTTATACCATGCAAAACCTCTTCCTTCAAGGAACGAACAACTCCAATAATGCGTTTGTGAGGTATTATAGGAACGGAAGGGATTTCGAAGTAGTTTTCTTCAGTTAGTCGTGATAGTGCATCCGCCTTTTTGTTCTTATCTGCAGGTGTGTAGGTCACTAGGAAGTTAAACCTTAGAAAAAATAGTGACCATCGTACCTGTCGGTGTGAGAGAGTTTTGTTAGTCTGAAGATATTGGAGATTTTTATGGTCCGTGTATATAAGTATTGGTAATTGGGTGCCTTTGAGTAGATGTCGCCAATTCTCCAGAGCCAATTTTATAGCAAGCAGTTCCTTTTCACCCACGGGGTAATTTATCTCTGGACTGCTTAGGGATTTAGAAAAAAAGGCGACTGGATGAAGTGGTGAAGTGTGAGTTGGTCGTTGGGAGAGTATTGCTCCTACTGCCATGTTTGACGCATCTACTTCCAGAATGTATTGGAGGGATGGGTCTGGATGGCGTAGTATGGGAGCAGAAGTAAACCTTGTCTTTAACAGGTGAAAAGCTTTATTTGCTTCATCTGACCATTTGAATGGTTTTTTAATGCTAGTGAGCTGTGTGAGGGGTCTCACAATGGCAGAGAAGTTTCTAATGAACTTCCTGTAGAAATTCGAAAATCCAAGGAATCGCTGTAGCGCCTTGCGTGTGGTTGGTGTAGGCCAATCCTGAATGCAGGATATCTTACTCATGTCCATCTCGATTCCTGTTTTGGATATGATGTAGCCTAGAAACAGTACCTCTTCTTTATGAAACAAGCATTTTTTCAGTTTCACATAAAGGTTGTGTGCAAGCAATCTCGATAATACTAGTCTTACATGTCTTATGTGTTCAGACAGGGATCGTGAATATATAAGTATATCGTCCAGATATACCACAACACAGACATCTAGTAAGTCTCTGAAAATATCGTTTATAAATTGTTGAAAAACTGCAGGGGCGTTGCATAGCCCGAATGGCATTACAAGATATTCGAACAATCCGTATCTGGTTCTGAATGCAGTCTTCCACTCGTGTCCATCACGGATTCGAATGAGATTGTATGCTCCTTTCAGGTCCAATTTTGAAAAATAGGTAGCTCCACGCACCTGCTCAATGAGCTCAGGGATAAGCGGTAGAGGATAGCGATCTTTTATTGTAATAGCATTCAATTGCCTATAGTCGATGATAGGCCTGAGACTTGAGTCCTTATTGCGGACAAAAAAGAGTCCTGCTGCTGTGGAAGAAGTGGAAGGTCTAATAAAACCTTTTTCCAAATTCTCATCCAAATAGTCTTTGAGATGGGAAAGTTCATCCTGTGAAAGAGGATAAACATGACCGAACGGCAATTTGCTATTTGGGAGTAGATCAATGCTACAATCATAGTCTCGATGGGGAGGTAGTGCTTGAGCATTTTTCTCAAGAAAAACCTCAGAGAGATCCTGATAACATAGTGGTGCAATCTCATCTGTCACCACAGACAGGATCTTCCCGAAAGACGGGAGGTTACACGTACCCTCGCAATAGCAAGAGAGGAAGGTCAGGGTCCGTTCCTTCCAATCTATGGTTGGTTGATGTGTGTGCAACCAGGGAAGTCCCAAAACAATGGGAAAGTGGGGTGAAGGTATTAGATCGAAGGTAGTGGTCTCCATATGAGACCCGTTAGTAGTGACTAGGAGTGCCTGTGTCTGATCAGTGATCGGATCAGAGGATAAAGGAACACCGTTAATAAGACTCACTGAGACAGGTTTAAGTTTAGAAATAATAGGAACTTTATTTAAAGCAGCAAAACGTATGTCAATATAATTTCCACAAGATCCTGTGTCAATCATGGCCTTAGTAGTAATCCTGTTCTGGTCCCACTGTAATGTTAAGCAAACAGAAAGATAAGGGTTAGTGATTGAAGTTGTCAATCCCCCTAGGAGGACATGTGAACACTCACCCTTCCTTTTGTAGACTAGGGGACAGACGTTTATCTTGTGATCCGGGGATGCACAATACAAGCAGAGATTACCAGATCGTCTTCTGGCTCTTTCCATAATTGATAGAGGTGGGCGTATGGTTCCTACCTCCATAGGAACGTGGTCAACGGCCGAAATCCGAGAAGAACTGGATAATGGCATTCCCATTTTCTCAGCCTTTCTTTCTCGTAGTCTTCTATCTATGGTGATACTGAGTTGTATCAATGCATCCAGGGTTTTTGGCAGATCCGCTCGGGCGAGCTCGTCTTTAACGGCCTCTGATAGGCCAAGCCTAAATTGGGTTTTCAGAGATGCATCATTCCATTCTGAATCAAGGGTCCATCTCTTGAATTCTGCGACAAAGTCTTCTACAGGTCTCCCACCTTGTTTCAAGGATCTTAATTGAAGATCGGCAGTACTCTGCCTATTGGGATCATCATATAGGCTAGTGAGTTCTGCTAGGAACAAGGCATAGGAGGTGAGAAGCTGATCGCTTTTCTCAAAAAGAGAGTCTGCCCAGGCCCGAGGATCACCTGTTAGGTAAGAAATAATAGTACAAACCTTAATGTGATCAGTAAGGTAGGTACGGGGTTTTAGCAAGAAAAGTAACTCACATGCGTTTTTAAATTTGCGAAATTTTTTGCGATCGCCTGTAAATACCAAAGGAGGATTTATTTTGGGTTCAGGGGACTGAGCAGTGGTAAGTTGTGTCAGTCTAATTACCTGCTGCGACAGAGCCTGATTGTCTTCTTTTAATTCAGCAAGTGCGTGTATTAACGCAGTTACTTGCTGTTTTAATTGTGTCATCTGAGTGATTATTTCTGCTGAATCCATTTGTGGTTCGTTCAATCTGTAACGCTCCTGCGTTTTACGTATGATGTGGATTTTCAGCTGCAGAAATATTCCACTTCAGTAGTCATGTAGAGAAACGCTGAGACACCAATCCCAACTCTCAATGACTCATCATGTGTGGATGATCTCAATTCAGCAAGTAAATACACACACTCAATAAGATGTTTCCTAGAGTGACTTATGTATATAGTAACACAGTGATGATAGGCTGAAGAGACAGGTTGGGTAGAGATGGTAGATGACAGACACTTGAAAGGAAATGTTCTTGAAAGTAAGATAGTAGCAGATGGGATGCAGATAGGTTTAGCAATCATGTATGGTAGTAGATGACAGAGTAGCAGGTGGACATACAAGAGAGATCAACCCAGTGCAAGAACAGGTGGTAGTAGGCTCAAGAGCTAGCAATCTTAGATAATGCAGATGTAGTAATAGTCCTTAGTATGCAGAGCTAGATAGTGTAAGCTTTAGTATAAAGGTTATGGAGGTTTCCCCTGTGGGGTACTTATCACTAATAGCAATGTAGCAGAGGAGAGGTTCGGCAAGAGCGGATGATCCGGTAGCTGGATACAGGGATCAGCGCAGGGTGGTTCCGACAGCGAGGTATGCTTGCAAGCATGAGAGCTTCAAGACAGGTTAGCATCAAGGCACATGTGAGTGAGAGCCGGCGATCTAAATAGCCATCCAGTCCGGCGCTCAGTGATGACAGCATCAGTCTTAAAGGTGTATGCGCACCTTACCAAAAGAGAATGGTGGGGCGCATACACTTATGAAAGAGTAATTAGGGTACCCAAAGGTACCAGAACATTACAATGTCTTGGTCAGACCAGTATTATTTATGCTTGTCATCATGTGTTTTTACATGAATCAACATTGTTACCACCTGTTGTATTTAAATAAAATGTATATTTAATATATGTTTTACTTTTTGGTTTGCAATCAGACTCATTCTCATGCCTCATTTAAAGTCCCAACCCTTTCTCTTTTAAATTCTGAATACAGGGATGGAGGTACAATGGTCAGTTGTAACCTCGGTTAAAGTCCCATCCCCTTCCCCATATATATATGTGGGATACACTGAGGAGATGCCAGTGCTGCTCTATGTGAAGAGTCAGTGCCATCTTGGCTGTGCCATTGAACAAATTCTGTTAATTGGCGGGGCCCCAGCAGGTGATTCTTCTTTCTGGTCATGCCCGGTAATGTCCTTGAGGTCTGAGCTGCCAGGAGGAATGCGGGTGTTAAGGCTGTAGTGGGTCAATCAGCTAATCGTATCCCTGTGCTGACAGTGAGGGAGTATTAAGTGGCCATCTCCACCCCGGAATTATTTAAATTATTTTAGTATAAACAGTCTAATACAGTCCAGTTAAAGTGAAATTCTGGGCTTACACTAAAAAAAAAAACGTAAAACTGCTCCCATCCTTTTCTAACACCTATACTAATTACAGTGCCTTGAAAAAGTTTTTATACCTCTTGAAATTATCCACATTTTGTTATGTTACAACCAAAAATGTGAATGTATTTTTTTGTGATTTTATGCGATAGACCAACACTAAGTGGCACATAATTGTGAAATGGCTAAGGCTCTGTCAGATTGGATGGAGAGCATCTGTGAACAGCAATTTTCAAGTCTTGCCACAGATTCTCAATTGGATTTAAGTCTGGACTTTGACTGGGCCATTCTAACACATTAATATGCTTTGATCTAAACCATTCCATTATAGTTCTGGCTGTTTGTTTAGGGTTGTTGTCCTGCTGGTAGTTGAACCTCTGCCCCAATCCCAAGTCTTTTGCAGACTCTAAAAGGTTTTCTTCTAAGATTGCCCTGTATTTGGCTCCATCTATCTTCCCATCAACTCTGACCAGCTTTCCTGTCCCTGCTGAAGAAAAGCATCCCCACAACATGATGTTGCCACCACTATGTTTAACGGTGGGGATGGGGTGTTCGGGGTGATGTGCAGTGTTAGTTTTCTGCCACATATATTGTTTTGCTTTTAGGCCAAAAAGTTAAATTTTGGTCTCATCTGACCAGAGCACCATCTTCCACATATTTGCTGTGTCCCCCAAACTTAGGGCTTTCTTTTAACAATGGTTTTCTTCTTGCCACTCTTCCATAAAGGCCAGATTTGTGGAGTGCACGACTAACAGTTATTCTGTGGACAGATTCTCCCACCTGAGCTGTGGATCTCTGCAGCTCCTCCAGAGTTACTATCTGCCTCTTGGCTGGTTTCCTGATTAATGCTCCCCTTGCCTGTCAGTTTTGGTGGACGGCCATGTTTTGGTAGGTTTGCAGTTGTGCCATACTCTTTCCATTTTCAGGTGATAGATTGAACAGTGCTCCGTGAAATGTTCAAAGCTTGGGTCTATTATTTTATAACCTAACTTTGCTTTAAACTTCTCCCCAACTTTATCCCTGACCTGTCTGGCATGTTCCTTTGTCTTCATGATGCTGTTTGTTCACTAAGGTTCTCTAACAAACCTCAGAGGGCTTCACAGAACAGATTTATTTATACTGAGATTAAATTACACATAGGTGGACTCTATTTACTAATTAGGTGACTTCTGAAGGCAATTGGTTCCCTTATATTTTAGTTAGGGTAATCAGAGTAAAGTAGGCTAAACACAAATGCACGCCACACTTTTCACATATTTATTTGTAAAACATTTTGAAAACCATTTTGTGCCACTTTGTGTTGATCTATCATATAACATCCCAGTAAAATACATTTATGTTTTTGGTTGTAACGTGACAAAATGTGGAAAATTTCAAGGGGTATGAATATTTTTTCAAGGCACTGTACCTTGTGGAAGAAAGATGCATATTCTTACCTATCATCAGACAGCCCCAGTCTTGTCATGTGATCTCAGCCAGCATTGGCTAGCAGGGGGAGAGGAGCATGGCCGATGATGTCACCCGTAGGCTTACTATGGGCCATCCATTGCCTGCACTCTTTCCTCTCCCCTGAAGTCACCGCAGAATGACAGAGGGGAGCCATTCGCATAACTGGACTAGAGCAGCCTGAGAATAGGTAAGTAAGCAGATCTTTCTTCCACAGGCAAAGGCGTGCACATGGGGTGTGCAGAATGTGCCTGGGGACACTCTTTTCACCCTGGGCGCCATGTTGAGGGGGGGGGGGCACACTGAGAGCTTCAGGGCTCAGGTTTTTCCTGAACCTTACTGAGGCATAACGATTGTCCTCATGCCACCAATGAAGCAGTAAACTTCTTGTCTCTGCCGGCCAACCCAGCACCTGTATCACAGAGCCACTCAGCCAACAGGGTTTTGGAGTACTACCTTTGGCTTTGCAGAGGCAGGCTCAGTTTGTTCTATCTTTCTTTCTTTCTTTCTTTTTCTTCTGGGACCGGCCAACACGCAGCTTGTCGGGTTTTTTTGGTGCGATCACTGTCGGCGACTATACAGTAGCTGGCAGCAGTGATCATTGTATTCTGATGGCGGGGAAACCTCTTGCTGTCAGAATACAATAGCGCAATGGGAGGGATTCCCCCATCAACCCTTACTGTGATGATGGGGGAATCTAATGATTTTCTTTTCTTCTACCTGTGGTGGAAAAAAAGAAGATTGCATAATGTGTGGGCTGCCTAAGATTTTGTGCGTGTATGTGTCCACGTATGTGTTGTGTTTTATATTATATACTGTGTATATATATATATATATATATATAATATACACGCGTGTGTGTTTGGACTTTGGGTGCACACCCTAGCGCACACATATGTCCGCAGGGTAGTTCGTATAGGTGTTAAAAGCAGGGTTGGAACAGTTTTAGGATTACTGGTCCCATATTTATTGTCAATATGGTAGGCTTTTAATCAACCTAAGCAAATTACAGTCTGATGGGTGAGTTCTTTGAGCTCTCTTGCACAGCATACCATCTGTCATTTTACTCCCCAACCTTAAACAACCTTCTGTATCTATGGTGAAACTGAGTTGCAAACATGTTTGGACAAGATTTTTATATAAATATAAATTTATATAGCTGCTACAGATTGATATCCTGGTATAGGAAAAACGATCTGCCAGGTTTACCCTGAAATTGAGCATGACGTGAAAAAAGAATGCAACATCAACTTTGGAAATATAGAACTGCTCCAGTTTCAGTGTTTGAGATGTTGACCTACTTAGAGAAACATGGATGACAGCTCTTTAGCACATACTGGACAAACATCAATGGGATAATGACTTGTTGTCAGATTGATCACATAAATAAAATGCAGTGAGTAAATGAAGAGAAGTGTTTTCTACAGGTATGTTGAACACAGAACACTTCTCCTGATACTGACACAAAAGGAACAAGCATCAACTTTTTACTGATTTCTACTACCCTAATATAAACAAAACCTTAAAGTATAAAAATATTTTTATTTAATGTAGCAGGTTATCTAGAATACAGCGTTGGATGCTAAAAAAGGTTGCACTGGAGTATGGTTATGACTACCCCTATGCTCCAAAGGAGGTCATGCTGCGGTGGAGAAATTCAGGGACTGGGGGTGTGATGAGCTTATTTGGGACTCTCTCTCTTTGTCCCCAAAATTTTGCTAAAGTGGTTTTACGGGCGCTCCATCTTTATTGATAGGGTGGAGGTCCGTCGTCCAGGTAGCTCGAGACATGCTTGGTCCATCCGGGTCAAGAATGAGAACAGAGAATATGTTCAAGTGCCTCATCCAGAGTATTACATCTAAGAAGTACAACTCTTTAGTACCTTATCAAGAAAATGGGAGGAGTTCAGGAATAACTAAGACCAAGAAAAAGAATTTGTATGGCTGGCCAGCTGGCTACCACAACTGACCAAGGAAATTATTGTTGAAAAAAATATAATGCTGACTTTGAACTGCATCTGTTGAATTGAAATAGACCCTTTTGGGCCATCGGGCCCGGGTCTTTGTAGAAATAATTCTTGTGTGCTAGATCCTTTGGGCCATCGGGCCAGGATCTGTTGTGGATTACAAATGGCTGTGTGGAACTGCATCATGAGTGGTTAAGAACTTTAGTGTGGGGTGCCCTGCTGGACCCCTGTGATGTTTCCCTGACTCAGCAGGACTGTGGGTCATGATAGACTGTGACCTGCCCTGTTTCTTCTCTGAAGTGCTCAAAGAGACAGCAGAGGGCGCTGTGTATCACATCAAACAAAAGGACTCTGTCTAGACAGTCAGTGTTAGGGGACAAGCTGCTTCAAGTTAAGAGGACCCCGGCATGTCAAGACACTGGATGGCAGAGGCAGTCAGGGAGGGAGTGGAAAGGTCGCCCTTGTACTTTTGAAGGAGAGTCTTGCCATTTAACTATTCAGCTAGTTAAATATGTGATGTAATTTCTATGTGATGTTGTGCGCAACCTATTCAATTAGGGTGGGCACCCTGAAGTTCAAACACACATGAATGTGTGTATGTATCAGGTGTCAATAGGGCAGAGGTTGGTGTCAGTAGAGCAGTGGATGGTGTCAGTCAGTAGAGCAATGGATGTGTCAGTGCAGCTGAGGTTTGTGTTAGTATGACATTGGATGATGTCAGTCAGTAGAGCAGTGGACAGTGTCTGAAGGGAAGATATTAGTGTCAGTAAGGCAGTGGACAGTGTCAGTAGTTGTTTTATTATTATTATTATTATTTTCTACAGTTTTATTTTTTTACAATTTTATTTAAGGAGCCCCAGTTATGAAGTTTTGATGAAATATCAGGGGTCTAAACAGACCCCAGATGTCTCATTTTTGAGACACAGAAAAGGAACAGAGATTCCCGAGTCTTTTTCTCTGCAGCCTCAGCTACACTGGACAGTGAAATAATGGGAAGTGCTCTGTAGTGAATGGTTTCTTGTTCATTCACAATCTGAACCATAGTAAACACAGTTTACTATGCCTCATTTATGGATAAAAACAGTGAGTAATCAGTACCAATCACTCACTGTGTTCATTCAGAAAAGGAAGGGGGCTTAAGAGCTGTAAAGGAGAATGATCAGTACACTGTTCCTAAAGAATGGTTTTCAGAATAGGGAACTGTGTATGTGCAATTCAGACATTTGTGTGAACATTGAGCATTTAGTGCAATCAGTGTAAACAACTGGTCCATTCACCTACATAGCTGGATTTCTCAGCCATGTAAGCAAACAAGCAGGGAATGGATGGGGTTACATCACTGCCTAATATGGTCACATGGTCATATTTGAACAATGATATCACCATTCTCATGGATATCCATGGTTACTAAGGAAACAGTGGCTGCTTGCAGCTGGTGCATCCTTACCAACCACTGATGTAAATCGGCCCACTCACTTATTTGACTGTGAATCCCTGGCCACATAAGAAAAAGGGCGGAGAAGAGAGTGTTACATCATTGCCTTAATATGGCCACATAGCCATATTTGAGCAAAAAAATTCCTAAACATGACCATGAGCATACAGTATTTGGGCAATGATTTTACCACTATCCCTGCCCCTTCCTTTATATAGCTGATATTTTTGTAGAGTGAGTTGACAGCAGTGGGCATTGTGATTGACAAAGGATTTGCAACAAGGTACATTAAAAAAAAAAAAAAAAAAAAAAAGCTTCTCAAATGTTTGGGTGTCTTTATTTCCAAGTGAAATCTTTCTTTTCTTTTTTTTTTTTTTTTTTGGGGGGGGGGGATAAGTAGCAGGTATACTATGGACTTAACCCCTTAAAATCCATACCAGACTCAAAGGGTTTGCATTTTGGGAGGACTATGCAATTTCTTACCTTGTGGGACATGCAACAGCAAAAGTGGGATTTAGAAAGAAGAAAAATTGCCGGCAAATAAAACTGCATTACTGGCTTCTAAAAAAAATAAATAAAAACAGCACGCAGAACCCTCCAAAGATCCCCACAATATGCAACAGACCCTTGTTGGTCTGCTATGTATTTTGGAGGGATCTTTGGAGTCCTTTGCTGCCTATTCTTTACAAAAGAAGTAGGAGGGAGTAATTTGTCAACATCTTAAGACTTTTTTTTCTAAATGTCAATGCTAAAAAAAAATCACTGCTCCCAGCCACATAGAATTGTAAAAAAATATATATTTTTGCATTAGTACATATTCCCTAAGAGATTGCCCCCCATGTTATTTTTGACGCTCCCTCGCATATTAGCCCAGAAAAAATAGGAATTTTTGATTTGGCAGATTCAGGTCTCATTTTAATAGCGTTTGGACTCAGAAAGAGTTCACAAAACCCTGCTTAAACCGAGCCCTGGGCAGTTCGGCTCATCACTATTCTTGAAGTCATAGGCATGCTAATATTGTGAAGTTTTGTGATACTATCTTTCTTCCATTATTGATCATCCATGTCCAACTTACCTTCCAACTTTTGTACTTAAAAAGTTTAAATCCGTTATGCATTTGTGAACAGATTTGTCATATAGAAATATGAAGATTTATTCCCTCTTTACACGGGGAGACTTAGACTGTTATAGACTATATCCATAAAGTCTGACTCCAAAATAATGCGTATATTCCATGTCCCTGCATGCCAGACAGGCTTCCCTATTGTTTGTGTATTGAAATGGAATGTGGATTGTGCCTGTCCCATTGTTAAATGTTAATGACCTCATATTGTTCTGTCCAGATGGCTAGATAATTAGTTTAGGTTAAATCTGTTCCTGTATACACTTTCATCTGCATATGCTACTGTGGTCTGTGGAGGGGAGGGATTGTGTGCACCATATGGCAGTGTGGAACTCTGTTTTCATTGGATTGTGAATGTCATGTCTTATTCTCCACAGGGTCCACCTGGGCGGTTACCTTGTGGGGGAAAACTGTATAAAAGTATGTTTCTTGTTCAATAAAGAGTTCTATTTCACCCTCAATCTAGAGTTCTGTCTTTCATTGGGGGGAGCTGCTACAAGGGATTGCTAGGCTCTTCATACTCCATTGGATATATATATATATATATATATATATATATATATATATATATAAATGTTTAAAAAAGTAAAAGTTTAACTAGGTCAGGCAGGTAGGTCAGGTGAGTACTTTTTATTCTGTCAGGAAAATGCATTTTTGACAGGGGATAGGAAGGAGGTGACTGATGTCCACCTTACTAGGCTGAACATATCATATCTGCATACCAACCTTAAAGTTTATGTATTGACATTTCAGAGGAACAGAACTGGTGTACGTGCAATGATAAGAATATTTGGACACAAAAGGCAATATGACAGTCAAGGTCCTGAGGTTTCAAGCATAAGACTACGGGAACATTCTTTTGGTGCCAGGGCCTAGCAATGCTCATGAAATCTGCATGCAGATTTGTCTTATCTGCAGAAAGCTATGCAATTTAGAAATTCAGGCAATCACGATTCATACATTGTATGATTCTCTGCTGATTGGGCAATTATGCATGCATATGTTCAGTAAAAATCACAATATTTCCATTTTGCATATTCACCTGGTTTTCAAAATGATTAGCTCATCATCAGGATAGAATTTCTTATGAGTATCTTGGTGTTAGAAAGGTACACATATTTTCATCCTTCCTGTCATTGTTTAATTAGTTTAATAGATATGTCAGTACAAGAACATTGCTACTGAGTTGTCAGGAAAATGTAACCTGATTTAAGACTTAGAACATGAAACGTGTAACATTTTTTTCTCTCTGTTAGATTACTTCTGTCTAATCAGTGGCAATTAACTAGTACCTCTTACATTATTGTCTAGCAAACATCTGTAAGTGTCTGTCAAACAGCACTAAAAGACACTTTGCTGTCCCAATTATTTAAAAATAATTATTGCTCTGAGATACTGAATTGGCCACACAAGACGCAACTGGATATATTGAAATTAAATAAAATACTGTAATACATTGCTAAATAAATGTATTTTAATTAACGGACAGCTGACTATTAGATTAATCTTTTGACGGCAAATCCTTTGGTCGTTCAGCATTCACAATTCGTAAATTATGAAATGATGTAACAGTGCATGATGGCTTAAGGTTATTTTGTAAGTAGATTGTATAAAATAGGAAATATTATTTTAAAATGTTTTTTACAGCTCCTGTGTGGTTTACCCCATTCCCTTTAGAAAGTTACTACAGAGAAAATGACAGATATCAGGCCCACGATGAAGCAACATAGAAGCAGGGACAATTATGTGAGGAATACAAAGCAGACAATGGGGGCAGTAAAAAGGTAAAACTACTGTTGGTTTTGGACTTGCCACATTCTAAGGGGATTTATGATAGTTCAGACCTGGTAGTGGTATAAACATTGAGTGTTTGTTATTCCTCACATAGGCTTACTGAGGTTTAATCATGGATACAGATGTGCATTGCTGGTCCATGGCTGCATTCCAACCCCAGCCTAGAACTTCTCAAAACTATCATCCATGTAGTGAGGTGGTTGGGGACTTTACTCACTTGCTGTAATGTTTTTAATGCATGTTTTAAAGTTAGCATTCTTCTTGTGGTTTTACTACCAAGTCTAGGGGCAGATTTCCACTACTACCATAACTGAAAAAAAAATGAACCGCTTTTACCCCCATGACTAGGCCATTTTTTGCAGTTCTGCACTGTGCTACTTTACCTGGTGATTGTACAGACATGCAATGCTGTACGCAAACAAAATGTATATCATTTTTCTTTTCACAAAAATAGAGCTTTCTTTCTTTTTTTACTGTTTTTTTTTTTACAATATTTTTACTTTCCTATAAAACATATCCCCCCCCCCCAAAAAAACAAAAAAATATATATTATAAATGTAGGCTAAAATGTGTTCTGCTAAATATCTTTGGTTAAAAAAAAAAAATACCAATAAGTGCATATTGATTGGTTTGTGTGAAAGATATATCATCTACAAACAATGGTATAGATGCTGGAATTTATATATATATATATATATATATATATATTTTTTACTGGTAATGGCAGTGATTAGCAATTTATGGTGGGACTGTGATTCTGCAGCTGACTAACTAACATTGAATGAGAACTGATTAACTGACATTTCCAGTGATCAATGCTAATAATATGCACTGTCACTCTACTAATGACACTGTGTAGCAAGGGGTTAACATCTGGGGCAAATAAAAAGGGTAACTCTGTTCCTAGCAAGGGTTTGTGTGTTGGCTGTGTGCTGCTTTTACTCAGAGATGTGATGGTTTTTATTCCCTGCTTTGCAGAGATATCTTTTTTGTTTACATACTGTACACTGATCTCTCTCCTGTCATCCGCTTTGCTGATCGGCGAGTCCCGCCCATAAATCATTGGCCGGGAACTTTTGAACCTGTGTCAATAGTCCGGGTCAGCACGCCTCCTTCCCGGAAATGCAGAATTACGTATATGTACATGATTCTGCACAGCCAGGCTGCACTGAAGCAGTAAAGATACAGTGTGGAGTTGGCAAGTCGTTAGAATAGACTGTTCATTACACAAATGAACCACTTGACCTCCGGAAGATTTTCCTCCGTTCATTACCAGGCCATTTTTGAGATATGGATCTGTGTTATTTTAACTGACAATTGTGCGATCGTGAGACACTGTATCCAAATAACATTTATATCATTTTTCCCCACAAATAGAGCTTTCTTTTGATGGCATTTGATCACTACTGGGTTTTTTGCGCTATAAACAAAAATATTTTTACTTTCTGCTAAAAAAACACATCAAATAAAAAAACAAAAACTAGTAATGGTGGCGATCAGCAACTTGCGGCTGACAATCAGACACTAACTGACACTTTTGACACTTTCCCTCCTCTGCGTCATCAGAACAGGGATCTGCTTTTTTTACATGGGAAGATCTCCATTCTGTGTAGTTTACCCATGAGGACATGGAGTGCCAGGCACCTACAGATCAACTTCTGCTGGGAATTATCACAACAGAAGTGGCCTGCCGGCGGCGTGCATGTGCCCCCGGCAGGTGGAAATGCAGAATCACATATACACTGAACAAAATTATAAACCTGTGAGATGGACGGATTATGTTGGCAAAGGAGAAGTGCTCACTAACACAGATTTAGCCAGATTTGGGAATAATATTTGAGAGAAATAGGCCTTTTGTGTACATAGAAAAGGTCTTAGATCTTTGAGTTCAGCTCACCAAAAATGGGGGCAAAAACAAAAGTGCTGCATTTATAATTTTGTTCAGTGTATATACGTGATCCTGTGCACAGCTGCTGCCCTGTAGCAGTAAAGCTGCTATAGGGCAGTCAGCAAGCGGTTAAAGTAGATGGGAATCCCAGTGTTCCCTAGGTTAATTGCTACCATCTATTTTAGTTAATAAAAATAGTGTGAAGGCGCCTGGCTCTTTTAGGTTTTTTTTTTTTTTTTAAAAGATGCTAAAACCTGCTGCCCTTTTAATTGTAAAAATACAATATCTGGATATTAAAATTGGTAAAAAGGCGCTGGTGACCCTGGATGTTAAATAAATTAAATACTCATCTCTTAATCAATTAAAATAAATATATTAACCACTTAAGCCCCGGAAGATTTTACCCCCTTCCTGACCAGGGGGTATTTTGCGATTCGGCACTGCGTGACTTTAACGGACAATTGCGCGGTCGTGCGACACTGTACCTAAACTAATTTGACGTCCTTTTTTTCCCAGAAACAGGGCTTTCTTTTGGTGGTATTTGATCACCTGTGCAATTTTTTGATCATGCGCTATAAACAAAAAAAAAGCGTCAGTTTTGCAAAAATAGCAATATTTTTCAAATTTTTTTATATGAAATTCACCCAAAAAAATTTAAAAATCAAAATTTTTTAACATTTTCGGCCAATTTGTTTTATGCTACATATGTTTGGTAAAAAAAATTGCAAAAAGCGTATTTTGATTGGTTTGCGCAAAAGTTATCGCGTTTACTAACAAAGGGAAAGATTTTTGTCATTTTTGATTTTTTTTTGCGGGACTGCGACATTTGGGCAGACAGATCGGACCCTTGACTGACATTTTTGACACTTTTGGGGTTACCAGTGACATTTCTACAGTAATCAGTGCTATACATATGCACTGTTACTGTAAAATTACACTGGCAGTGAAGGGGTTAACTTTTTTTGAGAGGGAGGGGCTGTGTGTGTCCCTAGGGGCATGATTCTAACTGTGATTGGCTGTGGCTTGGGCTGTAGGAACAATGATCAACGGTCCTACATAGTAGAACCGTGTGATCATTGTTTCTACACAGGGGAGAATGACAGGCGGCTTGTTTACACTAGCCGCCTGACTTTTTCCCTCTGCAGCGGCGATCGCAGAGTGACCGGCGGACATCGGGTCCGCCGGTCACACGCGCGGGGGGGGGGGTCCGTGACCACGCGGGAGCACGCCTCCGGGGGCGCGCGCTCGCTCCCTAGACCCTCACAGGCTAGCGACGTAGATCTACGTCACTTTGCCTGTGAGGGTCTGACTGCCGACGTAAATCGTCGTTAGGCAGTCGGCAAGTGGTTAAGATATATCAAACCTAGTCCTCATATCTGGTGTGATAAATCTCTGTATAAATGAATACAGTGATGGTAGATTTCATATACAAAATCACATAGAATAGTAAAAATGCTGGTGGCACATAAGTGTGCTGTGCTATATAAAATGTATAATAATAAATATATAAATTATAAAAATACACATAAATGTCCGATAATTATAGACAAAATCACTAATATTTTAAAAGTGCTAGTGACACACACACATGTGCTGTGCAAAAAAATAAGGTGCTGGATAGGGTTGAGCGGACACCTAGATGTCCGTGTTCGACGGGTTCGGCCGAACTTTAAAAAAAAGTCCGGGTCTGTGTCCCGGACTTTTACCGAACTTTTCCCGGACACCGAACCCCATTGCAGTCAATGGGGACCCGAACTTTAAGGCACTAAAATGGCTCTAAAACACCAATGGAAAGGGCTAGAGTGCTGCAAATGGCAGCAAAACGTAGTTAAGAGCATGGCAAGTGCTCTGCAAACAAATGTGGATAGGGAAATAACTTAAAACAACAAAAAAAAACAGAAAAATAAAACAATGTTCTTCATCTCTGAAGGACGAGGCCCATAAGGAGTAAGAGGGAGGTTGAGGTGGTGGTGGATGTGGCGGTGTCATAGGCGTGCGCACAGGGTGTGCCTGGTGTACCTGGGCACATCCTAATCACCTAGGGCACATAGCATTATCGCTCTGTTTGCCAGTGAGGAGATGGGAAAGATCTCCCTCGCACCTGCTCTGCTCTATTTCTCTTTGCCAGCAGGGAGAGTAATGTATCAGGGCCATGTACATGTAGGCAAACACATGCATGTGTATTTCAACTTTGGGGTGCACACCCTAATGCAATAGGCTGCGCACACCTATGGGCGGTGTAGGTGGAAGCGGCGGTGGAGGAGGACCAGGGCCGGATTAAGAGCATCATGGTCTTGGTGCTGAGGATTTTGAAGGGCCTTAAGGGCCGTGCCTTGGCATGCACCCAGAGGAGGAAGGGTGCAGCCATGCATGCCTAATTCAACATGGGATGCTGTCTCTGAAGCCCATAAACACATCCATGCATCGGCAACTGTCCCTCCTTGTCCGGCCTTCGCGCTGTGTGGGGAGGTTCTGAGGGTGCTGCCTGGGGAAGCGAGCATAGAAGCCAGACTTCTTTGTTTACAAGTGACAGAAGAGCGGTCACAGTGAATATGGCCAACCCGGGGCCTATATAAAAGGTAGGGGCCTGCATGGAGCTGCAGCTCCAATAGCCCCTACGTTAATCTGGCCCTGAGGAGGAGGACGAGGTAGCCAACACTGCTTCTTTTCACAAATTTTAAATGAGGGTACACCCCAAAAGAGTGAGAAAGAGCAAAAATGGAACAATGGCTGGGTAAGGTCGGTATCCATTGCTATTCTGCACAAGGTACAGAAAAGTCCCGTGGGATCCATGCCTGGTTCATTTTAATGAACGTGAGCTTGTCCACATTGTCTCTGGACAGGCGGCTGCGCTTGTCTGTTATAACACCCCCAGCCGTGCTAAATACCCGTTCAGATAATACACTGGCTGCAGGGCACGCCAGCACCTCCAAGGCGTAAAGGGCAAGCTCAGGCCATGTGCCCAATTTGGAGACCCAGAAGTTGAAGGGGGCAGACCCCTCATTCACTACATGTAGGCGTGTGCACACATACTGCTCCACCATGTTGGTAAAATGCTGCCTCCTGCTAAGACGTTCCATCTGAGCTGCTGGTGCTGCTGTTTGTTGTGGCGTGCTGACAAAGCTTTTCCACATTTCGGCCATGCTAACCCTGCCTTCTGAGGTGCTGGCGGTGCCCTGGTTGAGTTGGCGACCTCCTCCTCCTCCTCCTCTGCCTTGTGCTTCCACTGTGGCCCCGCTGTCAGATGGGAATGGCAGCAGCATCGCGTCTACCAGCGTGCGCTTGTACTCGCGCATCTTGCGATCGCGCTCCAGTGAGTGAATTAAGGACGGTACGTTGTCCTTGTAATGGGGATCCAGCAGTGTGGCCACCCAGTAATCAGCACAAGTTAGAATGTGGGCAACTCGGCGTTCGTTGTGGAGACACTGCAGCATGTAATCGCTCATGTGTGCCAGGCTGCCCAGAGGCGACGAAAGGCTGTCCTCTGTGGGAGGTGTATCGTCCGTGTCCTCTGTATCCCCCCAGCCACGCACCAGTGATGGCCATGAGCTGGCCTGGGTGCCACCCTGCTGTGAACATGGTTCCATCTCCTCCTCCAGCTCCTCCTCCTCCTCATCCTCCTCATCCTCCAGAACTGTGCCCCTGCTGGACAATTGTGTCCCTGGCGTTTGTGTGTGCAGGAACCCACCCTCGGAGCCCCTTGCGAATGACTGCCCTGAAAGCCTTTGAAATGTTACCTCTTCATCCTCCTCCTCCTCATCCTGTGCCACATCCTCTTCCATCATCGCCCGAATTGTTTTTTCAAGGAGGCATAGAAGTGGGATAGTTAAGCTGAGAACGGCGTCATTGCCACTGGCCATGTTGGTGGAGTACTCAAAACAGCGCAACAAGGCACACAGGTCTCGCATGGAGGCCCAGTTATTGGTGGTGAAGTGGTGCTGTTCCGCAGAGCGACTCACGCGTGCGTGCTGCAGCTGAAACTCCACTATGGCCTGCTGCTGCTCGCACAGTCTTTCCAGCATGTGCAAGGTGGAGTTCCACCTTGTGGGCACGTCACATATGAGGCGGTGAGCGGGAAGGCCGAAGTTACGCTGCAACGCTGCCAGGCGAGCAGCAGCAGGGTGAGAACGCCGAAAGTGCGCACAAACGGCCCGCACTTTCTGCAGCAGCTCTGACATATCGGGGTAGTTTTTAAGGAACCTCTGCACCACCAAATTCAGCACATGTGCCAGGCAAGGGATGTGCGTCAAACCGGCTAGGCCCAGAGCTGCTATGAGATTTCTCCCGTTATCGCACACCACCAGGCCGGGCTTGAGGCTCGCTGGCAGCAACCACTCATTTGTTTGCTGTTCCATGCTCCTCCACAACTCCTGCGCGGTGTGTGGTTTGTCCCCCAAACAGGCAAGTTGTAAAACTGCCTGCTGTCGTTTACCCCTGGCCGTGCTGAAGTTGGTGGTGAAGGTGTTACGCTGTCCGGATGAGGAGGCGGTAGAGGATGAGGAAGCAGAGTAGGAGGAGTTAGGAACAGGAGGCAAACTGAAGCGCCCTGCAATCCTCGGTGGTGGAAGGACATGCGCCAAATTGCTATCCGCCTCAGGCCCATCCGCCACTGCATTTACCCAGTGTGCCGTTAGGGATATATAATGCCCCTGACCGTGCTTACTGGTCCACGTATCGGTAGTTAGGTGGACCTTGGCACAGATGGCGTTGCGCAGTGCACACCTGATTTTTTCCCCAACTTGGTTGTGTAGGGAAGGGATGGCTTGCCTGGAAAAGTAGTGGCGGCTGGGCACGACGTACTGTGGGACAGCCACCGACATAAGGTTTTTAAAACTGTGCGTCTCCACCAGACGGAATGACAGCATTTCAAAGGCCAATAATTTTGAAATGCTGGCATTCAGGGCCAGGGATCGCGGGTGGGTAGGGGGGTACTTCCTCTTCCTCTCAAGTGTTTGGGAGATGGAAATCTGAATGCTTCCACGGGACATTGTGGAGATGGTTGTTGGTGACCCAGGTGGTGGTGTTGCTGACAGATCGTCTGTTTGCGGGGTGGCAGGTGCCGGTATCACTACAGATGTGGCTGGAGCGGCCGAGACTGCAGCAGAAGAGGAAGCAGGATGAGCCAGAGACGTTTCTTGGTTTTGAAGGTGTGTACTCCACATCAGCTCGTGCTTTGCACTTAGATGCCTGATCATGCAGGTTGTGCTCAGGTTGAGAAGGTTTATGCCTCGCTTCAAGCTCTGATTGCACAGGGTGCAAACCACTCGTGTCCTGTCATCAGCACATTTTCTAAAGAACTTCCACGCTAGAGAACTCCTTTGAGCTGACTTGACTGCACTCCAAAAGGATTGTCTTCACTGCACCCCACAAAGATTGTGTTCACTGTACCCCACAAAGGTTTTGTTCACTGCACCCCACAAAGATTGTGTTCACTGTACCCCACAAAGGTTTTGTTCACTGCACCCCACAAAGATTGTGTTCACTGTACCCCCCCAAAGATTTTGTTCACTGCACCCCACAAGGATTGTCTTCTCTGCACCCCACAAAGATTGTGTTCACTGTACCCCCCAAAGATTTTGTTCACTGCACCCCACAAGGATTGTCTTCACTGCACCCCACAAGGATTGTCTTCACTGCACCCCACAAAAATTGTGTTCACTGTACCCCCACAAAGGTTTTGTTCACTGCACCCCACAAAGATTTTGTTCACTGCACTCCAAAAGGATTGTGTTCACTGCACCCCAAAAAGATTGTGTTCACTGCAGCCCACACACAGAAAAATGGATGTGGATCACTGTCACCTGCCTATCTCCTATCCCACACCACACAGCAATATCGATTGTAGTTTGTAGAACACAGTTTCCCTAAAATTCAGCAGACTCTGTCCCTAACAGGATTGAGAAGAGATCGTAGATCAGGAGAACTAAGTGCAGACCCCACCCCACACAGCAATATCGATTGTAGTTTGTAGAACACTCTGACCCTAAAATTCAGCAGCAGCCTCTCCCTAACAGGATTGAGAAGAGATCGTAGATCAGGATTGAGTGCAGACCCCACCCCCCACACAGCAATATCGATTGTAGTTTGCAGAAGACACTGACCCTATAATTCAGCAGACTCTATCCCTAAAATGCCTACAACTCGCCCTGCCTAAACACTCCGACCTGTCCCTCAATTCTATCCGGACACAAATGGTTTTTTCCTGCCTATCTTTCCCTAATCAGCAGCCAGCACGTTGATGTGTGCTCTGTCCCTGATCTAAGCAGCATAATGACGCCGCTGCGGCTGCCTCGAACTTATAAAGACTTGGTCACATGCTTCAGACGGCCAATCACAGCTACTGAGACATTTGCAGGCATGGCTGGGATGGCTTAAGGCACACCAGTTAAACGATTGTTGATTGGCTGTTGAAAGCCCGCCATGAAAAGAGCGCCAAAGCATGCAAAACCCGGAAATAAAACGACCGAACACGGATTTTTACCCGAATATACAGTAAAGTGTCCGTGTTCGTGTTCGGGTAACAAAAATCCAATTATTCGGTACGAACACGAATAATACAGTCCGTGTTCGCTCAACACTAGTGCTGGATAGTGCAATAAATACCATAAATTACTTGGTATTACCCTAATTAAACTATAGGTATAAAACATAAATACTTAATTAAATTATTTAGTAAACGTATTGTGTTATAATATAAATTAGTGCTTATAAAGTGCTTCAATAGTGGATTGTGATCCAAACTGTGATCCAAACAGTTCATGCAAAAGAATGTTGCTTGGATATCAGGTGCTGCAGTGAATAAGTATGCCACTCTTTACTGCTTACCAGATGCAGGTAGGTCGCAAGGACCCCAAACGCCTGCGATCCCTTTTTCAAGGTGGATCAAACCATAAGTACACATCCTCTTCACTTGGATATGGGTATGGCTTTCAACAAAATATTATGCTCCTTTTCCTTACTCCTCCATTAGTTTACCTCATATAGATGTAAATTAAGCCTTGCACCTGTGATGCTACACTTGCAGTTAGCCCATGGGTGACCTATGGTTAACATCTTGAGCCTACTTGACCCATTTGCTATATGGTATTTTGGGTGTACAACTTCTGGTGAGCGCATTTGATTTGTATCCTAAAGGTGTGGGAACCTATCTGCTTCCTTGATCACTTACATCACCTTGGACAGTTCATTTCACCTCCTCACTTGGCACTCACCATTATTCATTTATTTATTTCACTTTCAATTTTGACTACTTTCAATGGACTGTTTGTTTGTTTTTTTAGTGCTGCACTGTATTTACACATGATTTTGAGCAACTTTATGTCAGTTGATTGTGCTAACAGCTTTTTTTAGTTGTATTTGTAAGCGCAGTTTGAATTTTTCATTTTACTACTAAGTGACAAGCCATTTCCAAAATATGGGCATTGTCCATATTTGAGTAATGATGACATCTGTATTCCCATTTACATTTAGCTTTTTGCTGGGGAAATCCTCAGCTGACAGTTAAACGGGGCTGAGAATACACCACTGTGTGGAAAGATGTACTTGAATTTGCCACACGTGTCAGTGTTACCCTGGTATCACTGGTGCAAATGCTTGCCTTTGTTAAGCACAGGAAGCTCCTAAGGGAACTACTGCAAGAAAATTGATGTTAGGATGGTTTGAATCCTCTTGTATATTTTTCTGGTTTTGTAGTCAATCCTCAGGTATTATACATGATTTCTTTTTTTTTTTTCTTAACCAATAGGGCTTTTTGCATAAAATTTAGATATAAATGCTTTTATTTCCCTGGTTTTTATTGGAAAAAATAATGGAAAACTAGCAGAAAATTGCAATGGTTACAAAATTTGCCAACTGCCACATAATTACTGAAAAATAAAAAATAAACTTGTTGATTAAAATGACATCACATTGGTTCAACTTTTATGTAATGTAGCGGAAAGGTAAGGATCTTAGTGACCATACTGTATGTGTGTTTTTCTTTAGAAGAGTTTTTTTACCCTTTCTACACTACATAAGGTACGCAAGCGGGAAAAAATAATTTTGTGTACATTTTTAGCGTACCATTAAGATAGGATTAGGTTGGGTTAAAGTGGAGTTCCAGCCTATTTTGCAACTTTAGTGATTCCTGGAGTGCTCGCTATGCTGATCAACAATTGGGTATTTTCAATTTTTTCGGGGGTCCCTTACCTTATTTTCAGGGCATATTTGATTGTACTTCCTCCTTCTCCCCCCTCTGTGGCCACGGCCACCGACATCACTTCCGCCTTTGCATTGCATCCTGGGAGCTGTTTGACATCACTCCCAGGAGGCAGGAATCAGGAAGAACTCCCAGAACACTCCCTGGAATCAGGAAGAAGGACACAGCAGATTACACTGCGGCTTCAGATGCCCACGTCTAAGATGGCTGCGCCCAGACAGCGTTTTTAAAAGTAAGATTTTGACTAAAATCCAATACTGTACACCTTGTAAGTATGAGAATAGCGGTTCTGTAAAGGGCGATGGATTAGTATTATAGGGGTATTTTTAGTTAAAAAAGGTATTTGAGGCTGGAACTCCGCTTTAAGTAGGGCATGAATTAGTGTGACAGTGACTTTTTCACAGGTCTGCATCACTAAAAATTTGAAGGACCTTGAGTTTAATGTGAACATTTGGTGCTGGCACAATGAAGGCTAATTTTATCCAGAAAACATCATTGTTTTGAGGTGGAGAAAAAATTTAAATATGGAGTATTTTATTTATTTTTACTATACATATGCCATGTGGCCTGGTAAGGAAGAACCCCATACAAAGAAGCATAGGAGTCCCCCCAAAATGGACCCCAGACCTTTATCTGAGCATTAAGCCTGCTGGTCAGGAAATTGGGAGCAGCAAGTGTACACCCCCTCCTAAAAACCCATACCGGGACACATGGGGGACACCCTGGCAAATCACCTTTTAAGGAGGACAAGGCCCAATAATTGGCCTAGTGGCTATGAGGGTCTGCACTGGAAACTGGTAGTTCCCTGGAGAGCCCCGGTCAGCATGTGCATTGCCCAGTAGTTGAACCAAGCAACTCCTAGACTTAGTGCTAGACTCCAGATTCCACTAACAGCAAGTTGTCCAGTGCTAATGGCAGGGAGCAATTGGAAAAATGGTGCCATTTTAACCAATTTAAGACTGGGCCTATTTTTGACACTCAATCAGTTTTTTTTTTTTGCTAGAAAACTACTTAGAACTCCCAAACATTATATATATATATATATATATATATATATATATATATATATATACACATTTTTTTTTTTAGCAGAGACACTAGAGAATAAAATGGGGATCGTTGCAATATTTTTTATCACACCATATTTGTGCAGCGGTCTACCAAACGCAATTTTTTTTAGAAAAAAATCACTTTTTTTAATTAAAAAATTAGAAAACAGTAAAGTTAGCCCAATTTTTTTCCATAATATGAAAGATAATGTTACACTGAGTAAATAGATACCCAACATGTCATGCTTCAAAATTGCACACGCTCGCGGAATGGCGACAAATTTTGGTACTTAAAAATCCCCTTAGGCGACATTTTAACATTTTTTACAGGTTACCAGCTTAGAGTTAAACACCGTTTACATATGTGGGCGGGACTTCTGTATACGTTCTCTTCTGCGCGCGAGCTAGCAGGGACAGGACACTTTAATTTTTTCCCCTATTTATTTTATTTTTTTATTTTTACACAGTTTAAAAAAAAAATTGATCATATTTATTCCTATTACAAGGAATGTAAACATCCCTTGTAATAGAAATAGGCATGACAGGTCCTCTTTATTGTGAGATCTGGGGTTAAAAATACCCCAGACCTCCCAACTACACTAAAAAAGAAAAAAAAAACAGTTGAAAAAAAAATCGGGCTTTTAAACCGGTTGCTAGGCAACGACGTTTGACTTCGCTCCGGTCCTCCAAGACCATAGAGTCGAGTGAGGGCAATCTTGCCCCTACTCAACTTCCTGTCTCTGAGGATCAGTGACTGGATCGTTTTCTCCGCTGTCGGCGGGTCCGGTAAGCAGAAAAAACGGCCGGGACATGGTGGGAGGGGGGGGGCCTCGTCAAAGGACCGACATAAATCGACGGCGGGTGGTCGGTAAGTGGTTAAACAGTGCCCAAGACTTCAAAATGTTTGTCCTGCTCTTTTATTTAGCAAAGTAGCAAACAAACACAGTTTTAATGCAGGAGGGTCATAGCATGAAATAACATCTGCTCATCTGAGCCACTAACTAAACCTGAGTTTAGTTAATGGCTCAGATGGGGAATCAATAAGGAGGCACCCTAACTAATAGATTCCCCTAAACAAACAGGTGGCATTTGTACCATTTTTAGTATTTTGTCAGCACTCAGTCTTTTACCCAGCAGCAGAGAGCTAGAAAGCATCGTTCAGCTTGCAAAAAAATAGTCTGAGGGCAGGTGAGACTAAAAATGAGGTCTAGCTACCAGGTAAGATCCAGGGACCTAGAAATTAAGGCTTTATCCCACCTATATCTCTTCAAAGAAAAAAAAATGTGTATGCGACAAACCTAGATGATAGATAGATAGATAGATAGATAGATAGATAGATAGATAGATAGATAGATAGATAGATAGATAGA
Organism: Pelophylax lessonae; assembly: GCF_965119305.1. Lineage (NCBI taxonomy): Eukaryota > Metazoa > Chordata > Amphibia > Anura > Ranidae > Pelophylax > Pelophylax lessonae. The sequence goes on along the minus strand of NC_138769.1, from coordinate 524,730,147 downwards.
TAGATAGATAGATAGATAGATAGATAGATAGATAGATAGATAGATAGATAGATAGATAGATAGATAGATAGATAGATAGATAGATAGATAGATAGATAGATAGATAGATAGATAGATAGATAGATAGATAGATAGATAGATAGATAGATAGATAGATAGATAGATAGATAGATAACAAATGGTAAATATTTCCTGATATGAATGACATTTGCATTTACTTAATAAGTATCAAACTCTCACATAAACAAATACAATGTCATTCAGCATTTTAGCAACTGTAAACCTGTAAAAGAAAAGTCTAGACATGTGCAGTTTGTTTAATTCCAAATAAATATTCAGACAAATCTTTCGTTATTCGGCGATTCAGATATATCCGAATCCCCGAATTACAGTACAGACTGGTTTAACCGAATTACCTGAAAAACAAAATTTGTCCGAATTTCCAAAATTCAAATTGAAATTCATCTCAAATTTTACATCAAATTCAATTTCAAACTGTAAACATATTGTGTGTGTTATTAGTGTACCATTTTGAAAAAATCCTGTTTTTGTTCAGCCAAACACGGTTTCATTGTAATCATTAGATGAAAATTTTTATTTTGTTGGTTCAGTCAAGTGTATAATTAATAAAAAGAAATCAGTAAAATATATATATTTAAATATTTAAAAGCATTTTTTTTTCAGCTGGCTAAAACTTCTGCACAGTATTGTACATACAGTAGTGAGATGTTGAAAGTAAGACACCACTTTTATTAATTAGAACACTTTGCATATTTTTAATAAATGTATTAGTAATACAAACAAGATCAATGCATAAACAATCAGAATCTAAAATTTTTGATTCGACTGATTTTGAAATGTATTGATTCAAACGGTTCGTATCAAGAAAAAATTGGTAAATTTAAAGAAAATTTTAAAAATATATAGAACAAATTCCAAAAATGAATTTCAAATACGAATCCCGAATACGAATTGAAAAAAATCAACCGAATTTAACAAAATTAAATAACTAAATTAATGAATCTAAACAAAACAAAACAAATTTTTTCGTCATGCACATGTCTAGAAAGGTCACCACTAATTTGTGCTCTTGCCATCCCGACTTGATCTTAAAAGCTAAGTTTACCTTTTCAAGGCAGAATTTCACTTTCATAATAAATAGAAACCTTTTGATATATCATTTCTGGCCAAGCCATCCCAACGTTCTTATTTCTCACTTACCTTATCTGCAAAGAGTTTGTAATTTCATGTTTCTGTCTGAGTTTAAAAACATTCTTTCTGCTTGCATCACTTCCTGTAGGGCAGCCCCCATCATTACCAGCCTGGACCGCACCTCTCTCATTACTATAACACTACCTTCTTTCTCCCTTAAAGTGGAGTTCCACCCTAATTTTATACTTACCTCCATCTTCTCGCTCCGGGTCACCTGAAAAAGAAATGGATAATCGCATTTTTTTTTTTTTTTTACCTCGTAGCGAAGAAAATATACTTACCTTACTTCCTTCTTCCTCCTTCCTCGGCCGCGGCCCGTCGTCACTTCCTGGCTCTGCAATGATTCCTGGGAGCTGAACGTCATCGCTCCCATGAATCATTGCGCCTGCACCGGCCCCGACATCAGTTCCGGGGCGCGCGCGTCATCCCCTTCTAAACAGCTTCTGGGCTGTGGAGGGATGACGCGTGCACACCGGAAGTGACGGTGGGGCCGGCGCAGGGCATCGTTGGACCGAAGAAGGCGGAAGAGGATGCCAAAGAGGATCTCGCTGGCTTCAAGCTGCCCACATCTGAGATGGCAGCGCTGGACAAGACGTTTTCAAGGTAAGTATTTGTCCTAACAGGTAAGTGCAACCCGGGACAGATCAGAGGCTAGCCATTGTGGAATGCACTAGCCCTGACTGTCCCAGGGGTATTTTTAAAAAAAAAAAAATTCCAGGGTGGAACTCCGCTTTAAGGTTACCATATACA